>NW_026701766.1:0-156482 GCF_030435755.1 Ochotona princeps
GCCCTTTGAGTGCATTATCTAGGAATGAACCTGGTAGAGCATCCCACACAAACGAATGCTCCACATGCGGGTTTCACATGCCACCAACTCCACATTCTCAGGCAACTTCAGCGCCACAGCCGCTTTCAGATAGCCCTCAATGCAAAGGCTCTAGACGCAAATATTGGTGTGAGAGCTAATTCAATCAAGGAAACACTGCATGTTGGTGAAGGGCATATTGAAGAAGGATCAGCCGAGTGGTTCTTGTGGGAGAACAACTCCATTTGGCTCACTAACTTCACACACCATCAGGCTTCCAAGCAGCTCTCAAGGAAACTCAGTTTTCACACTCTATGCTTAGTGCCCTTTGAGTGCGTTATCTAGGAATGAACCTGGTAGAGCATCCCACACAAACGAATGCTCCACATGCGGGTTTCACATGCCACCAACTCCACATTCACAGGCAACTTCAGCGCCACAGCCGCTTTCAGATAGCCCTCAATGCAAAGGCTCTAGACGCAAATATTGGTGTGAGAGCTAATTCAATCAAGGAAACACTGCATGTTGGTGAAGGGCATATTGAAGAAGGATCAGCCGAGTGGTTCTTGTGGGAGAACAACTCCATTTGGCTCACTAACTTCACACACCATCAGGCTTCCAAGCAGCTCTCAAGGAAACTCAGTTTTCACACTCTATGCTTAGTGCCCTTTGAGTGCATTATCTAGGAATGAACCTGGTAGAGCATCCCACACAAACGAATGCTCCACATGCGGGTTTCACATGCCACCAACTCCACATTCTCAGGCAACTTCAGCGCCACAGCCGCTTTCAGATAGCCCTCAATGCAAAGGTTCTAGACGCAAATATTGGTGTGAGAGCTAATTCAATCAAGGGAAACACTGCATGTTGGTGAAGGGCATATTGAAGAAGGATCAGCCGAGTGGTTCTTGTGGGAGAACAACTCCATTTGGCTCACTAACTTCACACACCATCAGGCTTCCAAGCAGCTCTCAAGGAAACTCAGTTTTCACACTCTATGCTTAGTGCCCTTTGAGTGCATTATCTAGGGATGAACCTGGTAGAGCATCCCACACAAACGAATGCTCCACATGCGGGTTTCACATGCCACCAACTCCACATTCACAGGCAACTTCAGCGCCACAGCCGCTTTTCAGATAGCCCTCAATGCAAAGGCTCTAGACGCAAATATTGGTGTGAGAGCTAATTCAATCAAGGAAACACTGCATGTTGGTGAAGGGCATATTGAAGAAGGATCAGCCGAGTGGTTCTTGTGGGAGAACAACTCCATTTGGCTCACTAACTTCACACACCATCAGGCTTCCAAGCAGCTCTCAAGGAAACTCAGTTTTCACACTCTATGCTTAGTGCACTTTGAGTGCATTATCTAGGAATGAACCTGGTAGAGCATCCCACACAAACGAATGCTCCACATGCGGGTTTCACATGCCACCAACTCCACATTCACAGGCAACTTCAGCGCCACAGCCGCTTTCAGATAGCCCTCAATGCAAAGGCTCTAGACGCAAATATTGGTGTGAGAGCTAATTCAATCAAGGAAACACTGCATGTTGGTGAAGGGCATATTGAAGAAGGATCAGCCGAGTGGTTCTTGTGGGAGAACAACTCCATTTGGCTCACTAACTTCACACACCATCAGGCTTCCAAGCAGCTCTCAAGGAAACTCAGTTTTCACACTCTATGCTTAGTGCCCTTTGAGTGCATTATCTAGGGATGAACCTGGTAGAGCATCCCACACAAACGAATGCTCCACATGCGGGTTTCACATGCCACCAACTCCACATTCTCAGGCAACTTCAGTGCCACAGCCGTTTTCAGATAGCCCTCAATGCAAAGGTTCTAGACGCAAATATTGGTGTGAGAGCTAATTCAATCAAGGAAACACTGCATGTTGGTGAAGGGCATATTGAAGAAGGATCAGCCGAGTGGTTCTTGTGGGAGAACAACTCCATTTGAGCTCACTAACTTCACACACCATCAGGCTTCCAAGCAGCTCTCAAGGAAACTCAGTTTTCACACTCTATGCTTAGTGCCCTTTGAGTGCATTATCTAGGGATGAACCTGGTAGAGCATCCCACACAAACGAATGCTCCACATGCGGGTTTCACATGCCACCAACTCCACATTCACAGGCAACTTCAGCGCCACAGCCGCTTTCAGATAGCCCTCAATGCAAAGGCTCTAGACGCAAATATTGGTGTGAGAGCTAATTCAATCAAGGAAACACTGCATGTTGGTGAAGGGCATATTGAAGAAGGATCAGCCAAGTGGTTCTTGTGGGAGAACAACTCCATTTGGCTCACTAACTTCACACACCATCAGGCTTCCAAGCAGCTCTCAAGGAAACTCAGTTTTCACACTCTATGCTTAGTGCCCTTTGAGTGCATTATCTAGGGATGAACCTGGTGTAGAGCATCCCACACAAACGAATGCTCCACATGCGGGTTTCACATGCCACCAACTCCACATTCACAGGCAACTTCAGCGCCACAGCCGTTTTCAGATAGCCCTCAATGCAAAGGCTCTAGACGCAAATATTGGTGTGAGAGCTAATTCAATCAAGGAAACACTGCATGTTGGTGAAGGGCATATTGAAGAAGGATCAGCCGAGTGGTTCTTGTGGGAGAACAACTCCATTTGGCTCACTAACTTCACACACCATCAGGCTTTCCAAGCAGCTCTCAAGGAAACTCAGTTTTCACACTCTATGCTTAGTGCCCTTTGAGTGCATTATCTAGGGATGAACCTGGTAGAGCATCCCACACAAACGAATGCTCCACATGCGGGTTTCACATGCCACCAACTCCACATTCTCAGGCAACTTCAGCGCCACAGCCGTTTTCAGATAGCCCTCAATGCAAAGGCTCTAGACGCAAATATTGGTGTGAGAGCTAATTCAATCAAGGAAACACTGCATGTTGGTGAAGGGCATATTGAAGAAGGATCAGCCGAGTGGTTCTTGTGGGAGAACAACTCCATTTGGCTCACTAACTTCACACACCATCAGGCTTCCAAGCAGCTCTCAAGGAAACTCAGTTTTCACACTCTATGCTTAGTGCCCTTTGAGTGCGTTCTCTAGGAATGAAGCTGGTAGAGCATCCCACACAAACGAATGCTCCACATGCGGGTTTCACATGCCACCAACTCCACATTCACAGGCAACTTCAGCGCCACAGCCGTTTTCAGATAGCCCTCAATGCAAAGGCTCTAGACGCAATATTGGTGTGAGAGCTAATTCAATCAAGGAAACACTGCATGTTGGTGAAGGGGCATATTGAAGAAGGATCAGCCGAGTGGTTCTTGTGGGAGAACAACTCCATTTGGCTCACTAACTTCACACACCATCAGGCTTCCAAGCAGCTCTCAAGGAAACTCAGTTTTCACACTCTATGCTTAGTGCCCTTTGAGTGCATTATCTAGGAATGAACCTGGTAGAGCATCCCACACAAACGAATGCTCCACATGCGGGTTTCACATGCCACCAACTCCACATTCACAGGCAACTTCAGCGCCACAGCCGCTTTCAGATAGCCCTCAATGCAAAGGCTCTAGACGCAAATATTGGTGTGAGAGCTAATTCAATCAAGGAAACACTGCCTGTTGGTGAAGGGCATATTGAAGAAGGATCAGCCGAGTGGTTCTTGTGGGAGAACAACTCCATTTGGCTCACTAACTTCACACACCATCAGGCTTCCAAGCAGCTCTCAAGGAAACTCAGTTTTCACACTCTATGCTTAGTGCCCTTTGAGTGCGTTATCTAGGAATGAACCTGGTAGAGCATCCCACACAAACGAATGCTCCACATGCGGGTTTCACATGCCACCAACTCCACATTCACAGGCAACTTCAGCGCCACAGCCGTTTTCAGATAGCCCTCAATGCAAAGGCTCTAGACGCAAATATTGGTGTGAGAGCTAATTCAATCAAGGAAACACTGCATGTTGGTGAAGGGCATATTGAAGAAGGATCAGCCGAGTGGTTCTTGTGGGAGAACAACTCCATTTGGCTCACTAACTTCACACACCATCAGGCTTCCAAGCAGCTCTCAAGAAAACTCAGTTTTCACGACTCTATGCTTAGTGCCCTTTGAGTGCGTTCTCTAGGAATGAAGCTGGTAGAGCATCCCACACAAACGAATGCTCCACATGCGGGTTTCACATGCCACCAACTCCACATTCACAGGCAACTTCAGCGCCACAGCCGTTTTCAGATAGCCCTCAATGCAAAGGCTCTAGACGCAAATATTGGTGTGAGAGCTAATTCAATCAAGGAAACACTGCATGTTGGTGAAGGGCATATTGAAGAAGGATCAGCCGAGTGGTTCTTGTGGGAGAACAACTCCATTTGGCTCACTAACTTCACACACCATCAGGCTTCCAAGCAGCTCTCAAGGAAACTCAGTTTTCACACTCTATGCTTAGTGCCCTTTGAGTGCATTATCTAGGAATGAACCTGGTAGAGCATCCCACACAAACGAATGCTCCACATGCGGGGTTCACATGCCACCAACTCCACATTCACAGGCAACTTCAGCGCCACAGCCGCTTTCAGATAGCCCTCAATGCAAAGGCTCTAGACGCAAATATTGGTGTGAGAGCTAATTCAATCAAGGAAACACTGCATGTTGGTGAAGGGCATATTGAAGAAGGATCAGCCGAGTGGTTCTTGTGGTGAGAACAACTCCATTTGGCTCACTAACTTCACACACCATCAGGCTTCCAAGCAGCTCTCAAGGAAACTCAGTTTTCACACTCTATGCTTAGTGCCCTTTGAGTGCGTTATCTAGGAATGAACCTGGTAGAGCATCCCACACAAACGAATGCTCCACATGCGGGTTTCACATGCCACCAACTCCACATTCACAGGCAACTTCAGCGCCACAGCCGTTTTCAGATAGCCCTCAATGCAAAGGCTCTAGACGCAAATATTGGTGTGAGAGCTAATTCAATCAAGGAAACACTGCATGTTGGTGAAGTGCATATTGAAGAAGGATCAGCCGAGTGGTTCTTGTGGGAGAACAACTCCATTTGGCTCACTAACTTCACACACCATCAGGCTTCCAAGCAGCTCTCAAGGAAACTCAGTTTTCACACTCTATGCTTAGTGCCCTTTGAGTGCATTATCTAGGAATGAACCTGGTAGAGCATCCCACACAAACGAATGCTCCACATGCGGGTTTCACATGCCACCAACTCCACATTCACAGGCAACTTCAGCGCCACAGCCGCTTTCAGATAGCCCTCAATGCAAAGGCTCTAGACGCAAATATTGGTGTGAGAGCTAATTCAATCAAGGAAACACTGCATGTTGGTGAAGGGCATATTGAAGAAGGATCAGCCGAGTGGTTCTTGTGGGAGAACAACTCCATTTGGCTCACTAACTTCACACACCATCAGGCTTCCAAGCAGCTCTCAAGGAAACTCAGTTTTCACACTCTATGCTTAGTGCCCTTTGAGTGCGTTATCTAGGAATGAACCTGGTAGAGCATCCCACACAAACGAATGCTCCACATGCGGGTTTCACATGCCACCAACTCCACATTCACAGGCAACTTCAGCGCCACAGCCGTTTTCAGATAGCCCTCAATGCAAAGGCTCTAGACGCAAATATTGGTGTGAGAGCTAATTCAATCAAGGAAACACTGCATGTTGGTGAAGGGCATATTGAAGAAGGATCAGCCGAGTGGTTCTTGTGGGAGAACAACTCCATTTGGCTCACTAACTTCACACACCATCAGGCTTCCAAGCAGCTCTCAAGGAAACTCAGTTTTCACACTCTATGCTTAGTGCCCTTTGAGTGCATTATCTAGGAATGAACCTGGTAGAGCATCCCACACAAACGAATGCTCCACATGCGGGTTTCACATGCCACCAACTCCACATTCACAGGCAACTTCAGCGCCACAGCCGTTTTCAGATAGCCCTCAATGCAAAGGCTCTAGACGCAAATATTGGTGTGAGAGCTAATTCAATCAAGGAAACACTGCATGTTGGTGAAGGGCATATTGAAGAAGGATCAGCCGAGTGGTTCTTGTGGGAGAACAACTCCATTTGGCTCACTAACTTCACACACCATCAGGCTTCCAAGCAGCTCTCAAGGAAACTCAGTTTTCACACTCTATGCTTAGTGCCTTTGAGTGCATTATCTAGGGATGAACCTGGTAGAGCATCCCACACAAACGAATGCTCCACATGCGGGTTTCACATGCCACCAACTCCACATTCTCAGGCAACTTCAGCGCCACAGCCGTTTTCAGATAGCCCTCAATGCAAAGGCTCTAGACGCAAATATTGGTGTGAGAGCTAATTCAATCAAGGAAACACTGCATGTTGGTGAAGGGCATATTGAAGAAGGATCAGCCGAGTGGTTCTAGTGGGAGAACAACTCCATTTGGCTCACTAACTTCACACACCATCAGGCTTCAAGCAGCTCTCAAGGAAACTCAGTTTTCACACTCTATGCTTAGTGCCCTTTGAGTGCGTTATCTAGGAATGAACCTGGTAGAGCATCCCACACAAACGAATGCTCCACATGCGGGTTTCACATGCCACCAACTCCACATTCACAGACAACTTCAGCGCCACAGCCGCTTTCAGATAGCCCTCAATGCAAAGGCTCTAGACGCAAATATTGGTGTGAGAGCTAATTCAATCAAGGAAACACTGCATGTTGGTGAAGGGCATATTGAAGAAGGATCAGCCGAGTGGTTCTTGTGGGAGAACAACTCCATTTGGCTCACTAACTTCACACACCATCAGGCTTCCAAGCAGCTCTCAAGGAAACTCAGTTTTCACACTCTATGCTTAGTGCCCTTTGAGTGCATTATCTAGGAATGAACCTGGTAGAGCATCCCACACAAACGAATGCTCCACATGCGGGTTTCACATGCCACCAACTCCACATTCTCAGGCAACTTCAGCGCCACAGCCGTTTTTCAGATAGCCCTCAATGCAAAGGCTCTAGACGCAAATATTGGTGTGAGAGCTAATTCAATCAAGGAAACACTGCATGTTGGTGAAGGGCATATTGAAGAAGGATCAGCCGAGTGGTTCTTGTGGGAGAACAACTCCATTTGGCTCACTAACTTCACACACCATCAGGTTTCCAAGCAGCTCTCAAGGAAACTCAGTTTTCACACTCTATGCTTAGTGCCCTTTGAGTGCATTATCGAGGGATGAACCTGGTAGAGCATCCCACACAAACGAATGCTCCACATGCGGGTTTCACATGCCACCAACTCCACATTCTCAGCAACTTCAGCGCCACAGCCGTTTTCAGATAGCCCTCAATGCAAAGGCTCTAGACGCAAATATTGGTGTGAGAGCTAATTCAATCAAGGAAACACTGCATGTTGGTGAAGGGCATATTGAAGAAGGATCAGCCGAGTGGTTCTTGTGGGAGAACAACTCCATTTGGCTCACTAACTTCACACACCATCAGGCTTCCAAACAGCTCTCAAGGAAACTCAGTTTTCACACTCTATGCTTAGTGCCCTTTGAGTGCATTATCTAGGGATGAACCTGGTAGAGCATCCCACACAAACGAATGCTCCACATGCGGGTTTCACATGCCACCAACTCCACATTCTCAGGCAACTTCAGCGCCACAGCCGTTTTCAGATAGCCCTCAATGCAAAGGCTCTAGACGCAAATATTGGTGTGAGAGCTAATTCAATCAAGGAAACACTGCATGTTGGTGAAGGGCATATTGAAGAAGGATCAGCCGAGTGGTTCTTGAGGGAGAACAACTCCATTTGGCTCACTAACTTCACACACCATCAGGCTTCCAAGCAGCTCTCAAGGAAACTCAGTTTTCACACTCTATGCTTAGTGCCCTTTGAGTGCATTATCTAGGGATGAACCTGGTAGAGCATCCCACACAAACGAATGCTCCACATGCGGGTTTCACATGCCACCAACTCCACATTCTCAGGCAACTTCAGCGCCACAGCCGTTTTCAGATAGCCCTCAATGCAAAGGTTCTAGACGCAAATATTGGTGTGAGAGCTAATTCAATCAAGGAAACACTGCATGTTTGTGAAGGGCATATTGAAGAAGGATCAGCAGAGTGGTTCTTGTGGGAGAACAACTCCATTTGGCTCACTAACTTCACACACCATCAGGCTTCCAAGCAGCTCTCAAGGAAACTCAGTTTTCACACTCTATGCTTAGTGCCTTTGAGTGCATTATCTAGGGATGAACCTGGTAGAGCATCCCACACAAACGAATGCTCCACATGCGGGTTTCACATGCCACCAACTCCACATTCTCAGGCAACTTCAGCGCCACAGCCGTTTTCAGATAGCCCTCAATGCAAAGGCTCTAGACGCAAATATTGGTGTGAGAGCTAATTCAATCAAGGAAACACTGCATGTTGGTGAAGGGCATATTGAAGAAGGATCAGCCGAGTGGTTCTTGTGGGAGAACAACTCCATTTGGCTCACTAACTTCACACACCATCAGGTTTCCAAGCAGCTCTCAAGGAAACTCAGTTTTCACACTCTATGCTTAGTGCCCTTTGAGTGCATTATCTAGGAATGAACCTGGTAGAGCATCCCACACAAACGAATGCTCCACATGCGGGTTTCACATGCCACCAACTCCACATTCTCAGGCAACTTCAGCGCCACAGCCATTTTCAGATAGCCCTCAATGCAAAGGCTCTAGACGCAAATATTGGTGTGAGAGCTAATTCAATCAAGGAAACACTGCATGTTGGTGAAGGGCATATTGAAGAAGGATCAGCCGAGTGGTTCTTGTGGGAGAACAACTCCATTTGGCTCACTAACTTCACACACCATCAGGCTTCCAAGCAGCTCTCAAGGAAACTCAGTTTTCACACTCTATGCTTAGTGCCCTTTGAGTGCATTATCTAGGGATGAACCTGGTAGAGCATCCCACACAAACGAATGCTCCACATGCGGGTTTCACATGCCACCAACTCCACATTCACAGGCAACTTCAGCGCCACAGCCGTTTTCAGATAGCCCTCAATGCAAAGGCTCTAGACGCAAATATTGGTGTGAGAGCTAATTCAATCAAGGAAACACTGCATGTTGGTGAAGGGCATATTGAAGAAGGATCAGCCGAGTGGTTCTTGTGGGAGAACAACTCCATTTGGCTCACTAACTTCACACACCATCAGGCTTCCAAACAGCTCTCAAGGAAACTCAGTTTTCACACTCTATGCTTAGTGCCCTTTGAGTGCATTATCTAGGGATGAACCTGGTAGAGCATCCCACACAAACGAATGCTCCACATGCGGGTTTCACATGCCACCAACTCCACATTCTCAGGCAACTTCAGCGCCACAGCCGTTTTCAGATAGCCCTCAATGCAAAGGCTCTAGACGCAAATATTGGTGTGAGAGCTAATTCAATCAAGGAAACACTGCATGTTGGTGAAGGGCATATTGAAGAAGGATCAGCCGAGTGGTTCTTGAGGGAGAACAACTCCATTTGGCTCACTAACTTCACACACCATCAGGCTTCCAAGCAGCTCTCAAGGAAACTCAGTTTTCACACTCTATGCTTAGTGCCCTTTGAGTGCATTATCTAGGGATGAACCTGGTAGAGCATCCCACACAAACGAATGCTCCACATGCGGGTTTCACATGCCACCAACTCCACATTCTCAGGCAACTTCAGCGCCACAGCCGTTTTCAGATAGCCCTCAATGCAAAGGTTCTAGACGCAAATATTGGTGTGAGAGCTAATTCAATCAAGGAAACACTGCATGTTTGTGAAGGGCATATTGAAGAAGGATCAGCAGAGTGGTTCTTGTGGGAGAACAACTCCATTTGGCTCACTAACTTCACACACCATCAGGCTTCCAAGCAGCTCTCAAGGAAACTCAGTTTTCACACTCTATGCTTAGTGCCTTTGAGTGCATTATCTAGGGATGAACCTGGTAGAGCATCCCACACAAACGAATGCTCCACATGCGGGTTTCACATGCCACCAACTCCACATTCTCAGGCAACTTCAGCGCCACAGCCGTTTTCAGATAGCCCTCAATGCAAAGGCTCTAGACGCAAATATTGGTGTGAGAGCTAATTCAATCAAGGAAACACTGCATGTTGGTGAAGGGCATATTGAAGAAGGATCAGCCGAGTGGTTCTTGTGGGAGAACAACTCCATTTGGCTCACTAACTTCACACACCATCAGGTTTCCAAGCAGCTCTCAAGGAAACTCAGTTTTCACACTCTATGCTTAGTGCCCTTTGAGTGCATTATCTAGGAATGAACCTGGTAGAGCATCCCACACAAACGAATGCTCCACATGCGGGTTTCACATGCCACCAACTCCACATTCTCAGGCAACTTCAGCGCCACAGCCATTTTCAGATAGCCCTCAATGCAAAGGCTCTAGACGCAAATATTGGTGTGAGAGCTAATTCAATCAAGGAAACACTGCATGTTGGTGAAGGGCATATTGAAGAAGGATCAGCCGAGTGGTTCTTGTGGGAGAACAACTCCATTTGGCTCACTAACTTCACACACCATCAGGCTTCCAAGCAGCTCTCAAGGAAACTCAGTTTTCACACTCTATGCTTAGTGCCCTTTGAGTGCATTATCTAGGGATGAACCTGGTAGAGCATCCCACACAAACGAATGCTCCACATGCGGGTTTCACATGCCACCAACTCCACATTCACAGGCAACTTCAGCGCCACAGCCGTTTTCAGATAGCCCTCAATGCAAAGGCTCTAGACGCAAATATTGGTGTGAGAGCTAATTCAATCAAGGAAACACTGCATGTTGGTGAAGGGCATATTGAAGAAGGATCAGCCGAGTGGTTCTTGTGGGAGAACAACTCCATTTGGCTCACTAACTTCACACACCATCAGGCTTCCAAGCAGCTCTCAAGGAAACTCAGTTTTCACACTCTATGCTTAGTGCCCTTTGAGTGCATTATCTAGGGATGAACCTGGTAGAGCATCCCACACAAACGAATGCTCCACATGCGGGTTTCACATGCCACCAACTCCACATTCACAGGCAACTTCAGCGCCACACCCGTTTTCAGATAGCCCTCAATGCAAAGGCTCTAGACGCAAATATTGGTGTGAGAGCTAATTCAATCAAGGAAACACTGCATGTTGGTGAAGGGCATATTGAAGAAGGATCAGCCGAGTGGTTCTTGTGGGAGAACAACTCCATTTGGCTCACTAACTTCACACACCATCAGGCTTCCAAGCAGCTCTCAAGGAAACTCAGTTTTCACACTCTATGGTTAGTGCCTTTGAGTGCATTATCTAGGGATGAACCTGGTAGAGCATCAAACACAAACGAATGCTCCACATGCGGGTTTCACATGCCACCAACTCCACATTCTCAGGCAACTTCAGCGCCACAGCCGTTTTCAGATAGCCCTCAATGCAAAGGCTCTAGACGCAAATATTGGTGTGAGAGCTAATTCAATCAAGGAAACACTGCATGTTGGTGAAGGGCATATTGAAGAAGGATCAGCCGAGTGGTTCTTGTGGGAGAACAACTCCATTTGGCTCACTAACTTCACACACCATCAGGCTTCCAAGCAGCTCTCAAGGAAACTCAGTTTTCACACTCTATGCTTAGTGCCCTTTGAGTGCATTATCTAGGAATGAACCTGGTAGAGCATCCCACACAAACGAATGCTCCACATGCGGGTTTCACATGCCACCAACTCCACATTCTCAGGCAAATTCGGCGCCACAGCCGTTTTCAGATAGCCCTCAATGCGAAGGCTCTAGACGCAAATATTGGTGTGAGAGCTAATTCAATCAAGGAAACACTGCATGTTGGTGAAGGGCATATTGGAGAAGGATCAGCCGAGTGGTTCTTGTGGGAGAACAACTCCATTTGGCTCACTAACTTCACACACCATCAGGTTTCCAAGCAGCTCTCAAGGAAACTCAGTTTTCACACTCTATGCTTAGTGCCCTTTGAGTGCATTATCTAGGAATGAACCTGGTAGAGCATCCCACACAAACGAATGCTCCACATGCGGGTTTCACATGCCACCAACTCCACATTCTCAGGCAACTTCAGCGCCACAGCCATTTTCAGATAGCCCTCAATGCAAAGGCTCTAGACGCAAATATTGGTGTGAGAGCTAATTCAATCAAGGAAACACTGCATGTTGGTGAAGGGCATATTGAAGAAGGATCAGCCGAGTGGTTCTTGTGGGAGAACAACTCCATTTGGCTCACTAACTTCACACACCATCAGGCTTCCAAGCAGCTCTCAAGGAAACTCAGTTTTCACACTCTATGCTTAGTGCCCTTTGAGTGCATTATCTAGGGATGAACCTGGTAGAGCATCCCACACAAACGAATGCTCCACATGCGGGTTTCACATGCCACCAACTCCACATTCACAGGCAACTTCAGCGCCACAGCCGTTTTCAGATAGCCCTCAATGCAAAGGCTCTAGACGCAAATATTGGTGTGAGAGCTAATTCAATCAAGGAAACACTGCATGTTGGTGAAGGGCATATTGAAGAAGGATCAGCCGAGTGGTTCTTGTGGGAGAACAACTCCATTTGGCTCACTAACTTCACACACCATCAGGCTTCCAAGCAGCTCTCAAGGAAACTCAGTTTTCACACTCTATGCTTAGTGCCCTTTGAGTGCATTATCTAGGGATGAACCTGGTAGAGCATCCCCACACAAACGAATGCTCCACATGCGGGTTTCACATGCCACCAACTCCACATTCACAGGCAACTTCAGCGCCACACCCGTTTTCAGATAGCCCTCAATGCAAAGGCTCTAGACGCAAATATTGGTGTGAGAGCTAATTCAATCAAGGAAACACTGCATGTTGGTGAAGGGCATATTGAAGAAGGATCAGCCGAGTGGTTCTTGTGGGAGAACAACTCCATTTGGCTCACTAACTTCACACACCATCAGGCTTCCAAGCAGCTCTCAAGGAAACTCAGTTTTCACACTCTATGGTTAGTGCCTTTGAGTGCATTATCTAGGGATGAACCTGGTAGAGCATCAAACACAAACGAATGCTCCACATGCGGGTTTCACATGCCACCAACTCCACATTCTCAGGCAACTTCAGCGCCACAGCCGTTTTCAGATAGCCCTCAATGCAAAGGCTCTAGACGCAAATATTGGTGTGAGAGCTAATTCAATCAAGGAAACACTGCATGTTGGTGAAGGGCATATTGAAGAAGGATCAGCCGAGTGGTTCTTGTGGGAGAACAACTCCATTTGGCTCACTAACTTCACACACCATCAGGCTTCCAAGCAGCTCTCAAGGAAACTCAGTTTTCACACTCTATGCTTAGTGCCCTTTGAGTGCATTATCTAGGAATGAACCTGGTAGAGCATCCCACACAAACGAATGCTCCACATGCGGGTTTCACATGCCACCAACTCCACATTCTCACGCAACTTCAGCGCCACAGCCGTTTTCAGATAGCCCTCAATGCGAAGGGTCTAGACGCAAATATTGGTGTGAGAGCTAATTCAATCAAGGAAACACTGCATGTTGGTGAAGGGCATATTGAAGAAGGATCAGCAGAGTGGTTCTTGTGGGAGAACAACTCCATTTGGCTCACTAACTTCACACACCATCAGGCTTCCAAGCAGCTCTCAAGGAAACTCAGTTTTCACACTCTATGCTTAGTGCCCTTTGAGTGCATTATCTAGGAATGAACCTGGTAGAGCATCCCACACAAACGAATGCTCCACATGCGGGTTTCACATGCCACCAACTCCACATTCACAGGCAACTTCAGCACCACAGCCGTTTTCAGATAGCCATCAATGCGAAGGGTCTAGACGCAAATATTGGTGTGAGAGCTAATTCAATCAAGGAAACACTGCATGTTGGTGGAGGGCATATTGAAGAAGGATCAGCCGAGTGGTTCTTGTGGGAGAACAACTCCATTTGGCTCACTAACTTCACAAACCATCAGGCTTCCAAGCAGCTCTCAAGGAAACTCAGTTTTCACACTCTATGCTTAGTGCCCTTTGAGTGCATTATCTAGGAATGAACCTGGTAGAGCATCCCACACAAACGAATGCTCCACATGCGGGTTTCACATGCCACCAACTCCACATTCTCAGGCAAATTCGGCGCCACAGCCGTTTTCAGATAGCCCTCAATGCGAAGGCTCTAGACGCAAATATTGGTGTGAGAGCTAATTCAATCAAGGAAACACTGCATGTTGGTGAAGGGCATATTGGAGAAGGATCAGCCGAGTGGTTCTTGTGGGAGAACAACTCCATTTGGCTCACTAACTTCACACACCATCAGGCTTCCAAGCAGCTCTCAAGGAAACTCAGTTTTCACACTCTATGCTTAGTGCCCTTTGAGTGCATTATCTAGGAATGAACCTGGTAGAGCATCCCACAAAAACGAATGCTCCACATGCGGGTTTCACATGCCACCAACTCCACATTCACAGGCAACTTCAGCGCCACAGCCGCTTTCAGATAGCCCTCAATGCGAAGGGTCTAGACGCAAATATTGGTGTGAGAGCTAATTCAATCAAGGAAACACTGCATGTTGGTGAAGGGCATATTGAAGAAGGATCAGCCGAGTGGTTCTTGTGGGAGAACAACTCCATTTGGCTCACTAACTTCACACACCATCAGGCTTCCAAGCAGCTCTCAAGGAAACTCAGTTTTCACACTGTATGCTTAGTGCCCTTTGAGTGCATTATCTAGGAATGAACCTGGTAGAACATCCCACAAAAACGAATGCTCCACATACGGGTTTCACATGCCACCAACTCCACATTCACAGGCAACTTCAGCGCCACAGCCGTTTTCAGATAGCCCTCAATGCAAAGGCTCTAGACGCAAATATTGGTGTGAGAGCTAATTCAGTCAAGGAAACACTGCATGTTGGTGAAGGGCATATTGAAGAAGGATCAGCCGAGTGGTTCTTGTGGGAGAACAACTCCATTTGGCTCACTAACTTCACACACCATCAGGCTTCCAAGCAGCTCTCAAGGAAACTCAGTTTTCACACTCTATGCTTAGTGCCCTTTGAGTGCCTTATCTAGGAATGAACCTGGTAGAGCATCCCACACAAACGAATGCTCCACATGCGGGTTTCACATGCCACCAACTCCACATTCACAGGTAACTTCAGCACCACAGCCGTTTTCAGATAGCCCTCAATGCGAAGGGTCTAGACGCAAATATTGGTGTGAGAGCTAATTCAATCAAGGAAACACTGCATGTTGGTGAAGGGCATATTGGAGAAGGATCAGCCGAGTGGTTCTTGTGGGAGAACAACTCCATTTGGCTCACTAACTTCACACACCATCAGGCTTCCAAGCAGCTCTCAAGGAAACTCAGTTTTCACACTCTATGCTTAGTGCCCTTTGAGTGCATTATCTAGGAATGAACCTGGTAGAGCATCCCACACAAACGAATGCTCCACATGCGGGTTTCACATGCCACCAACTCCACATTCTCAGGCAACTTCAGCGCCACAGCCATTTTCAGATAGCCCTCAATGCAAAGGGTCTAGACGCAAATATTGGTGTGAGAGCTAATTCAATCAAGGAAACACTGCATGTTGGTGAAGGGCATATTGAAGAAGGATCAGCCGAGTGGTTCTTGTGGGAGAACAACTCCATTTGGCTCACTAACTTCACACACCATCAGGCTTCCAAGCAGCTCTCAAGGAAACTCAGTTTTCACACTCTATGCTTAGTGCCCTTTGAGTGCATTATCTAGGAATGAACCTGGTAGAGCATCCCACACAAACGAATGCTCCACATGCGGGTTTCACATGCCACCAACTCCACATTCACAGGCAACTTCAGCACCACAGCCGTTTTCAGATAGCCATCAATGCGAAGGGTCTAGACGCAAATATTGGTGTGAGAGCTAATTCAATCAAGGAAACACTGCATGTTGGTGGAGGGCATATTGAAGAAGGATCAGCCGAGTGGTTCTTGTGGGAGAACAACTCCATTTGGCTCACTAACTTCACAAACCATCAGGCTTCCAAGCAGCTCTCAAGGAAACTCAGTTTTCACACTCTATGCTTAGTGCCCTTTGAGTGCATTATCTAGGAATGAACCTGGTAGAGCATCCCACACAAACGAATGCTCCACATGCGGGTTTCACATGCCACCAACTCCACATTCTCAGGCAAATTCGGCGCCACAGCCGTTTTCAGATAGCCCTCAATGCGAAGGCTCTAGACGCAAATATTGGTGTGAGAGCTAATTCAATCAAGGAAACACTGCATGTTGGTGAAGGGCATATTGGAGAAGGATCAGCCGAGTGGTTCTTGTGGGAGAACAACTCCATTTGGCTCACTAACTTCACAAACCATCAGGCTTCCAAGCAGCTCTCAAGGAAACTCAGTTTTCACACTCTATGCTTAGTGCCCTTTGAGTGCATTATCTAGGAATGAACCTGGTAGAGCATCCCACACAAACGAATGCTCCACATGCGAGTTTCACATGCCACCAACTCCACATTCTCAGGCAACTTCAGTGCCACAGCCGTTTTCAGATAGCCCTCAATGCAAAGGCTCTAGACGCAAATATTGGTGTGAGAGCTAATTCAATCAAGGAAACACTGCATGTTGGTGAAGGGCATATTGAAGAAGGATCAGCCGAGTGGTTCTTGTGGGAGAACAACTCCATTTGGCTCACTAACTTCACACACCATCAGGCTTCCAAGCAGCTCTCAAGGAAACTCAGTTTTCACACTCTATGCTTAGTGCTCTTTGAGTGCATTATCTAGGAATGAACCCGGTAGAACATCCCACAAAAACGAATGCTCCACATACGGGTTTCACATGCCACCAACTCCACATTCACAGGCAACTTCAGCGCCACAGACGTTTTCAGATAGCCCTCAATGCAAAGGCTCTAGACGCAAATATTGGTGTGAGAGCTAATTCAGTCAAGGAAACACTGCATGTTGGTGAAGGGCATATTGAAGAAGGATCAGCCGAGTGGTTCTTGTGGGAGAACAACTCCATTTGGCTCACTAACTTCACACACCATCAGGCTTCCAAGCAGCTCTCAAGGAAACTCAGTTTTCACACTCTATGCTTAGTGCCCTTTGAGTGCATTATCTAGGAATGAACCTGGTAGAGCATCCCACACAAACGAATGCTCCACATGCGGGTTTCACATGCCACCAACTCCACATTCACAGGTAACTTCAGCACCACAGCCGTTTTCAGATAGCCCTCATTGCGAAGGGTCTAGACGCAAATATTGGTGTGAGAGCTAATTCAATCAAGGAAACACTGCATGTTGGTGAAGGGCATATTGAAGAAGGATCAGCCGAGTGGTTCTTGTGGGAGAACAACTCCATTTGGCTCACTAACTTCACAAACCATCAGGCTTCCAAGCAGCTCTCAAGGAAACTCAGTTTTCACACTCTATGCTTAGTGCCCTTTGAGTGCATTATCTAGGAATGAACCTGGTAGAGCATCCCACACAAACAAATGCTCCACATGCGAGTTTCACATGCCACCAACTCCACATTCTCAGGCAACTCCAGCACAACAGCCGTTTTCAGATAGCCCTCAATGCAAAGGCTCTAGACGCAAATATTGGTGTGAGAGCTAATTCAATCAAGGAAACACTGCATGTTGGTGAAGGGCATATTGAAGAAGGATCAGCCGAGTGGTTCTTGTGGGAGAACAACTCCATTTGGCTCCCTAACTTCACACACCATCAGGCTTCCAAGCAGCTCTCAAGGAAACTCAGTTTTCACACTCTATGCTTAGTGCCCTTTGAGTACCTAGGACTGAAATGAAGCTTGGTTAGCATGCCACACAAACGAATGCTCCACATGCGGGTTTCACATGCCACCAACTCCACATTCACAGGCAACTTCAGCGCCACAGCCATTTTCAGATAGCCCTCAATGCAAAGGCTCTAGACGCAAATATTGGTGTGAGAGCTAATTCAATCAAGGAAACACTGCATGTTGGTGAAGGGCATATTGAAGAAGGATCAGCCGAGTGGTTCTTGTGGGAGAACAACTCCATTTGGCTCACTAACTTCACACACCATCAGGCTTCCAAGCAGCTCTCAAGGAAACTCAGTTTTCACACTCTATGCTTAGTGCCCTTTGAGTACCTAGGACTGAAATGAAGCTTGGTGAGCATCCCACACAAACGAATGCTCCACATGCGGGTTTCACATGCCACCAACTCCACATTCACAGGCAACTTCAGAGCCACAGCCATTTTCAGATAGTCCTCAATGCAAAGGCTCTAGACGCAAATATTGGTGTGAGAGCTAATTCAATCAAGGAAACACTGCATGTTGGTGAAGGGCATATTGAAGAAGGATCAGCCGAGTGGTTCTTGTGGGAGAACAACTCCATTTGGCTCACTAACTTCACACACCATCAGGCTTCCAAGCAGCTCTCAAGGAAACTCAGTTTTCACACTCTCTGCTTAGTGCCCTTTGAGTGCATTATCTAGGAATGAACCTGGTAGAGCATCCCACACAAACGAATGCTCCAAAAGCGGGTTTCACATGCCACCAACTCCACATTCTCAGGCAACTTCAGCGCCACAGCCGTTTTCAGATATTCCTCAATGCAAAGGCTCTAGACGCAAATATTGGTGTGAGAGCTAATTCAATCAAGGAAACACTGCATGTTGGTGAAGGGCATATTGAAGAAGGATCAGCCGAGTGGTTCTTGTGGGAGAACAACTCCATTTGGCTCACTAACTTCACACACCATCAGGCTTCCAAGCAGCTCTCAAGGAAACTCAGTTTTCACACTCTATGCTTAGTGCCCTTTGAGTGCATTATCTAGGAATGAACCTGGTAGAGCATCCCACACAAACGAATGCTCCACATGCGAGTTTCACATGCCACCAACTCCACATTCTCAGGCAACTTCAGCGCCACAGCCGTTTTCAGATAGCCCTCAATGCAAAGGCTCTAGACGCAAATATTGGTGTGAGAGCTAATTCAATCAAGGAAACACTGCATGTTGGTGAAGGGCATATTGAAGAAGGATCAGCCGAGTGGTTCTTGTGGGAGAACAACTCCATTTGGCTCACTAACTTCACACACCATCAGGCTTCCAAGCAGCTCTCAAGGAAACTCAGTTTTCACACTCTATGCTTAGTGCCCTTTGAGTACCTAGGACTGAAATGAAGCTTGGTGAGCATCCCACACAAACGAATGCTCCACATACGGGTTTCACATGCCACCAACTCCACATTCTCAGGCAACTTCAGAGCCACAGCCATTTTCAGATAGCCCTCAATGCAAAGGCTCTAGACGCAAATATTGGTGTGAGAGCTAATTCAATCAAGGAAACACTGCATGTTGCTGAAGGGCATATTGAAGAAGGATCAGCCGAGTGGTTCTTGTGGGAGAACAACTCCATTTGGCTCACTAACTTCACACACCATCAGGCTTCCAAGCAGCTCTCAAGGAAACTCAGTTTTCACACTCTATGCTTAGTGCCCTTTGAGTACCTATGACTGAAATGAAGCTTGGTTAGCATGCCACACAAACGAATGCTCCACATGCGGGTTTCACATGCCACCAACTCCACATTCACAGGCAACTTCAGAGCCACAGCCATTTTCAGATAGCCCTCAATGCAAAGGCTCTAGACGCAAATATTGGTGTGAGAGCTAATTCAATCAAGGAAACACTGCATGTTGGTGAAGGGCATATTGAAGAAGGATCAGCCGAGTGGTTCTTGTGGGAGAACAACTCCATTTGGCTCACTAACTTCACACACCATCAGGCTTCCAAGCAGCTCTCAAGGAAACTCAGTTTTCACACTCTATGCTTAGTGCCCTTTGAGTGCATTATCTAGGAATGAACCTGGTAGAGCATCCCACACAAACGAATGCTCCACATGCGGGTTTCACATGCCACCAACTCCACATTCTCAGGCAACTTCAGCGCCACAGCCGTTTTCAGATAGCCCTCAATGCAAAGGCTCTAGACGCAAATATTGGTGTGAGAGCTAATTCAATCAAGGAAACACTGCATGTTGGTGAAGGGCATATTGAAGAAGGATCAGCCGAGTGGTTCTTGTGGGAGAACAACTCCATTTGGCTCACTAACTTCACAAACCATCAGGCTTCCAAGCAGCTCTCAAGGAAACTCAGTTTTCACACTCTATGCTTAGTGCCCTTTGAGTGCATTATCTAGGAATGAACCTGGTAGAGCATCCCACACAAACGAATGCTCCACATGCGAGTTTCACATGCCACCAACTCCACATTCTCAGGCAACTTCAGCGCCTCAGCCGTTTTCAGATAGCCCTCAATGCAAAGGCTCTAGACGCAAATATTGGTGTGAGAGCTAATTCAATCAAGGAAACACTGCATGTTGGTGAAGAGCATATTGAAGAAGGATCAGCCGAGTGGTTCTTGTGGGAGAACAACTCCATTTGGCTCACTAACTTCACACACCATCAGGCTTCCAAGCAGCTCTCAAGGAAACTCAGTTTTCACACTCTATGCTTAGTGCCCTTTGAGTGCATTATCTAGGAATGAACCTGGTAGAGCATCCCACACAAACGAATGCTCCACATGCGGGTTTCACATGCCACCAACTCCACATTCTCAGGCAACTTCAGAGCCACAGCCGTTTTCAGATAGCCCTCAATGCAAAGGCTCTAGACGCAAATATTGGTGTGAGAGCTAATTCAATCAAGGAAACACTGCATGTTGGTGAAGGGCATATTGAAGAAGGATCAGCCGAGTGGTTCTTGTGGGAGAACAACTCCATTTGGCTCACTAACTTCACAAACCATCAGGCTTCCAAGCAGCTCTCAAGGAAACTCAGTTTTCACACTCTATGCTTAGTGCCCTTTGAGTGCATTATCTAAGAATGAACCTGGTAGAGCATCCCACACAAACGAATGCTCCACATGCGGGTTTCACATGCCACCAACTCCACATTCTCAGGCATCTTCAGCACCACAGCCGTTTTCAGATAGCCCTCAATGCAAAGGCTCTAGACGCAAATATTGGTGTGAGAGCTAATTCAATCAAGGAAACACTGCATGTTGGTGAAGGGCATATTGAAGAAGGATCAGCCGAGTGGTTCTTGTGGGAGAACAACTCCATTTGGCTCACTAACTTCACACACCATCAGGCTTCCAAGCAGCTCTCAAGGAAACTCAGTTTTCACACTCTATGCTTAGTGCCCTTTGAGTACCTAGGACTGAAATGAAGCTTGGTGAGCATCCCACACAAACGAATGCTCCACATGCGGGTTTCACATGCCACCAACTCCACATTCACAGGCAACTTCAGAGCCACAGCCATTTTCAGATAGCCCTCAATGCAAAGGCTCTAGACGCAAATATTGGTGTGAGAGCTAATTCAATCAAGGAAACACTGCATGTTGGTGAAGGGCATATTGAAGAAGGATCAGCCGAGTGGTTCTTGTGGGAGAACAACTCCATTTGGCTCACTAACTTCACACACCATCAGGCTTCCAAGCAGCTCTCAAGGAAACTCAGTTTTCACACTCTATGCTTAGTGCCCTTTGAGTGCATTATCTAGGAATGAACCTGGTAGAGCATCCCACACAAACGAATGCTCCACATGCGGGTTTCACATGCCACCAACTCCACATTCACAGGCAACTTCAGAGCCACAGCCGTTTTCAGATAGCCCTCAATGCAAAGGCTCTAGATGCAAATATTGGTGTGAGAGCTAATTCAATCAAGGAAACACTGCATGTTGGTGAAGGGCATATTGAAGAAGGATCAGCCGAGTGGTTCTTGTGGGAGAACAACTCCATTTGGCTCACTAACTTCACACACCATCAGGCTTCCAAGCAGCTCTCAAGGAAACTCAGTTTTCACACTCTATGCTTAGTGCCCTTTGAGTACCTAGGAATGAAATGAAGCTTGGTTAGCATGCCACACAAACGAATGCTCCACATGCGGGTTTCACATGCCACCAACTCCACATTCACAGGCAACTTCAGAGCCACAGCCATTTTCAGATAGCCCTCAATGCAAAGGCTCTAGACGCAAATATTGGTGTGAGAGCTAATTCAATCAAGGAAACACTGCATGTTGGTGAAGGGCATATTGAAGAAGGATCAGCCGAGTGGTTCTTGTGGGAGAACAACTCCATTTGGCTCACTAACTTCACACACCATCAGGCTTCCAAGCAGCTCTCAAGGAAACTCAGTTTTCACACTCTATGCTTAGTGCCCTTTGAGTACCTAGGACTGAAATGAAGCTTGGTTAGCATGCCACACAAACGAATGCTCCACATGCGGGTTTCACATGCCACCAACTCCACATTCACAGGCAACTTCAGCGCCACAGCCGTTTTCAGATAGCCCTCAATGCAAAGGGCTCTAGATGCAAATATTGGTGTGAGAGCTAATTCAATCAAGGAAACACTGCATGTTGGTGAAGGGCATATTGAAGAAGGATCAGCCGAGTGGTTCTTGTGGGAGAACAACTCCATTTGGCTCACTAACTTCACAAACCATCAGGCTTCTAAGCAGCTCTCAAGGAAACTCAGTTTTAACAGTCTATGCTTAGTGCCCTTTGAGTACCTAGGACTGAAATGAAGCTTGGTGAGCATCCCACACAAACGAATGCTCCACATGCGGGTTTCACATGCCACCAACTCCACATTCACAGGCAACTTCAGAGCCACAGCCATTTTCAGATAGCCCTCAATGCAAAGGCTCTAGACGCAAATATTGGTGTGAGAGCTAATTCAGTCAAGGAAACACTGCATGTTGGTGAAGGGCATATTGAAGAAGGATCAGCCGAGTGGTTCTTGTGGGAGAACAACTCCATTTGGCTCACTAACTTCACACACCATCAGGCTTCCAAGCAGCTCTCAAGGAAACTCAGTTTTCACACTCTATGCTTAGTGCCCTTTGAGTGCATTATCTAGGAATGAACCTGGTAGAGCATCCCACACAAACGAATGCTCCACATGCGGGTTTCACATGCCACCAACTCCACATTCACAGGCAACTTCAGCGTCACAGCCGTTTTCATATAGCCCTCAATGCAAAGGTCTAGACGCAAATATTGGTGTGAGAGCTAATTCAATCAAGGAAACACTGCATGTTGGTGAAGGGCATATTGAAGAAGGATCAGCCGAGTGGTTCTTGTGGGAGAACAACTCCATTTGGCTCACTAACTTCACACACCATCAGGCTTCCAAGCAGCTCTCAAGGAAACTCAATTTTCACACTCTATGCTTAGTGCCTTTTAAGTACATAGGACTGAAATGAACCTGGTAGAGCATCAAACACAAACGAATGCTCCACATGCGGGTTTCACATGCCACCAACTCCACATTCACAGGCAACTTCAGCGCCACAGCCGTTTTCAGATAGCCCTCAATGCAAAGGCTCTAGACGCAAATATTGGTGTGAGAGCTAATTCAATCAAGGAAACACTGCATGTTGGTGAAGGGCATATTGAAGAAGGATCAGCCGAGTGGTTCTTGTGGGAGAACAACTCCATTTGGCTCACTAACTTCACACACCATCAGGCTTCCAAGCAGCTCTCAAGGAACTCAGTTTTCACACTCTATGCTTAGTGCCCTTTGAGTGCATTATCTAGGAATGAACCTGGTAGAGCATCCCACACAAACGAATGCTCCACATGCGGGTTTCACATGCCACCAACTCCACATTCTCAGGCAACTTAAGCGCCACAGCCGTTTTCAGATAGCCCTCAATGCAAAGGCTCTAGACGCAAATATTGGTGTGAGAGCTAATTCAATCAAGGAAACACTGCATGTTGGTGAAGGGCATATTGAAGAAGGATCAGCCGAGTGGTTCTTGTGGGAGAACAACTCCATTTGGCTCACTAACTTCACACACCATCAGGCTTCCAAGCAGCTCTCAAGGAAACTCAGTTTTCACACTCTATGCTTAGTGCCCTTTGAGTGCATTATCTAGGAATGAACCTGGTAGAGCATCCCACACAAACGAATGCTCCACATGCGGGGTTTCACATGCCACCAACTCCACATTCACAGGCAACTTCAGAGCCACAGCCGTTTTCAGATAGCCCTCAATGCAAAGGCTCTAGATGCAAATATTGGTGTGAGAGCTAATTCAATCAAGGAAACACTGCATGTTGGTGAAGGGCATATTGAAGAAGGATCAGCCGAGTGGTTCTTGTGGGAGAACAACTCCATTTGGCTCACTAACTTCACACACCATCAGGCTTCCAAGCAGCTCTCAAGGAAACTCAGTTTTCACACTCTATGCTTAGTGCCCTTTGAGTACCTAGGAATGAAATGAAGCTTGGTTAGCATGCCACACAAACGAATGCTCCACATGCGGGTTTCACATGCCACCAACTCCACATTCTCAGGCAACTTCAGAGCCACAGCCATTTTCAGATAGCCCTCAATGCAAAGGCTCTAGACGCAAATATTGGTGTGAGAGCTAATTCAATCAAGGAAACACTGCATGTTGGTGAAGGGCATATTGAAGAAGGATCAGCCGAGTGGTTCTTGTGGGAGAACAACTCCATTTGGCTCACTAACTTCACACCACCATCAGGCTTCCAAGCAGCTCTCAAGGAAACTCAGTTTTCACACTCTATGCTTAGTGCCCTTTGAGTGCATTATCTAGGAATGAACCTGGTAGAGCATCCCACACAAACGAATGCTCCACATGCGGGTTTCACATGCCACCAACTCCACATTCACAGGCAACTTAAGCGCCACAGCCGTTTTCAGATAGCCCTCAATGCAAAGGCTCTAGACGCAAATATTGGTGTGAGAGCTAATTCAATCAAGGAAACACTGCATGTTGGTGAAGGGCATATTGAAGAAGGATCAGCCGAGTGGTTCTTGTGGGAGAACAACTCCATTTGGCTCACTAACTTCACACACCATCAGGCTTCCAAGCAGCTCTCAAGGAAACTCAGTTTTCACACTCTAGGCTTAGTGCCCTTGAGTACCTAGGACTGAAATGAAGCTTGGTTAGCATGCCACACAAACGAATGCTCCACATGCGGGTTTCACATGCCACCAACTCCACATTCACAGGCAACTTCAGCGCCACAGACGTTTTCAGATAGCCCTCAATGCAAAGGCTCTAGATGCAAATATTGGTGTGAGAGCTAATTCAATCAAGGAAACACTGCATGTTGGTGAAGGGCATATTGAAGAAGGATCAGCCGAGTGGTTCTTGTGGGAGAACAACTCCATTTGGCTCACTAACTTCACAAACCATCAGGCTTCTAAGCAGCTCTCAAGGAAACTCAGTTTTAACAGTCTATGCTTAGTGCCCTTTGAGTACCTAGGACTGAAATGAAGCTTGGTGAGCATCCCACACAAACGAATGCTCCACATGCGGGTTTCACATGCCACCAACTCCACATTCACAGGCAACTTCAGAGCCACAGCCATTTTCAGATAGCCCTCAATGCAAAGGCTCTAGACGCAAATATTGGTGTGAGAGCTAATTCAGTCAAGGAAACACTGCATGTTGGTGAAGGGCATATTGAAGAAGGATCAGCCGAGTGGTTCTTGTGGGAGAACAACTCCATTTGGCTCACTAACTTCACACACCACCAGGCTTCCAAGCAGCTCTCAAGGAAACTCAGTTTTCACACTCTATGCTTAGTGCCCTTTGAGTGCATTATCTAGGAATGAACCTGGTCGAGCATCCCACACAAATGAATGCTCCACATGCGGTTTCACATGCCACCAACTCCACATTCTCAGGCAACTTCAGCGCCACAGCCGTTTTCAGATAGCCCTCAATGCAAAGGCTCTAGACGCAAATATTGGTGTGAGAGCTAATTCAATCAAGGAAACACTGCATGTTGGTGAAGGGCATATTGAAGAAGGATCAGCCGAGTGGTTCTTGTGGGAGAACAACTCCATTTGGCTCACTAACTTCACACACCATCAGGCTTCCAAGCAGCTCTCAAGGAAACTCAGTTTCCACACTCTATGCTTAGTGCCCTTTGAGTACCTAGGACTAAAATGAAGCTGGTAGAGCATCCCACACAAACGAATGCTCCACATGCGGGTTTCACATGCCACCAACTCCACATTCACAGGCAACTTCAGCGCCACAGCCGTTTTCAGATAGCCCTCAATGCAAAGGCTCTAGACGCAAATATTTGTGTGAGAGCTAATTCAATCAAGGAAACACTGCATGTTGGTGAAGGGCATATTGAAGAAGGATCAGCCGAGTGGTTCTTGTGGGAGAACAACTCCATTTGGCTCACTAACTTCACACACCATCACGCTTCGAAATGGTTCTTTGGCTCACTTACTTCACACACCATCAGGCTTCCAAGCAGCTCTCAAGGAAACTCAGTTTTCACACTCTATGCTTAGTGCCCTTTGAGTGCATTATCTCGGAATGAACCTGGTAGAGCATCCCACACAAACGAATGCTCCACATGCGGGTTTCACATGCCACCAGCTCCACATTCTCAGGCAACTTCAGCGCCACACCCGTTTTCAGATAGCCCTCAATGCAAAGGCTCTAGACGCAAATATTGGTGTGAGAGCTAATTCAATCAAGGAAACACTGCATGTTGGTGAAGGGCATATTGAAGAAGGATCAGCCGAGTGGTTCTTGTGGGAGAACAACTCCATTTGGCTCACTAACTTCACACACCATCAGGCTTCCAAGCAGCTCTCAAGGAAACTCAGTTTTCACACTCTATGCTTAGTGCCCTTTGAGTGCATTATCTAGGGATGAACCTGGTAGAGCATCCCACACAAACGAATGCTCCACATGCGGGTTTCACATGCCACCAACTCCACATTCACAGGCAACTTCAGTGCCACAGCCGTTTTCAGATAGCCCTCAATGCAAAGGCTCTAGACGCAAATATTGGTGTGAGAGCTAATTCAATCAAGGAAACACTGCATGTTGGTGAAGGGCATATTGAAGAAGGATCAGCTGAGTGGTTCTTGTGGGAGAACAACTCCATTTGGCTCACTAACTTCACACACCATCAGGCTTCCAAGCAGCTCTCAAGGAAACTCAGTTTTCACACTCTATGCTTAGTGCCCTTTGAGTGCATTATCTAGGAATGAACCTGGTAGAGCATCCCACACAAACGAATGCTCCACATGTGGGTTTCACATGCCACCAACTCCACATTCTCAGGCAACTTCAGAGCCACAGCCATTTTCAGATAGCCCTCAATGCAAAGGCTCTAGACGCAAATATTGGTGTGAGAGCTAATTCAATCAAGGAAACACTGCATGTTGGTGAAGGGCATATTGAAGAAGGATCAGCCGAGTGGTTCTTGTGGGAGAACAACTCCATTTGGCTCACTAACTTCACACACCATCAGGCTTCCAAGCAGCTCTCAAGGAAACTCAGTTTTCACACTCTATGCTTAGTGCCTTTTGAGTGCATTATCTAGGAATGAACCTGGTAGAGCATCCCACACAAACGAATGCTCCACATGCGGGTTTCACATGCCACCAACTCCACATTCACAGGCAACTTCAGCGCCACAGCCGTTTTCAGACAGCCCTCAATGCAAAGGCTCTAGACGCAAATATTGGTGTGAGAGCTAATTCAATCAAGGAAACACTGCATGTGGAATGAACCTGGTAGAGCATCCCACACAAACGAATGCTCCACATGCGGGTTTCACATGCCACCAACTCCACATTCACAGGCAACTTCAGCGCCACAGCCGTTTTCAGATAGCCCTCAATGCAAAGGCTCTAGACGCAAATATTGGTGTGAGAGCTAATTCAATCAAGGAAACACTGCATGTTGGTGAAGGGCATATTGAAGAAGGATCAGCTGAGTGGTTCTTGTGGAGAACAACTCCATTTGGCTCACTAACTTCACACACCATCAGGCTTCCAAGCAGCTCTCAAGGAAACTCAGTTTTCACACTCTATGCTTAGTGCCCTTTGAGTGCATTATCTAGGAATGAACCTGGTAGAGCATCCCACACAAACGAATGCTCCACATGCGGGTTTCACATGCCACCAACTCCACATTCTCCGGCAACTTCAGCGCCACAGCCGTTTTCAGATAGCCCTCAATGCAAAGGCTCTAGACGCAAATATTGGTGTGAGAGCTAATTCAATCAAGGAAACACTGCATGTGGAATGAACCTGGTAGAGCATCCCACACAAACGAATGCTCCACATGCGGGTTTCACATGCCACCAACTCCACATTCTCAGGCAACTTCAGCGCCACAGCCGTTTTCAGATAGCCCTCAATGCTAATCCTCTAGAAACAAATATTGGTGTGAGAGCTAATTCAATCAAGGAAACACTGCATGTTGGTGAAGGGCATATTGAAGAAGGATCAGCCGAGTGGTTCTTGTGGGAGAACAACTCCATTTGGCTCACTAACTTCACACACCATCAGGCTTCCAAGCAGCTCTCAAGGAAACTCAGTTTTCACACTCTATGCTTAGTGCCCTTTGAGTACCTAGGACTGAAATGAAGCTTGGTGAGCATCCCACACAAACGAATGCTCCACATGCGGGTTTCACATGCCACCAACTCCACATTCACAGGCAACTTCAGAGCCACAGCCATTTTCAGATAGCCCTCAATGCAAAGACTCTAGACGCAAATATTGGTGTGAGAGCTAATTCAATCAAGGAAACACTGCATGTTGGTGAAGGGCATATTGAAGAAGGATCAGCCGAGTGGTTCTTGTGGGAGAACAACTCCATTTGGCTCACTAACTTCACACACCATCAGGCTTCCAAGCAGCTCTCAAGGAAACTCAGTTTTCACACTCTATGCTTAGTGCCCTTTGAGTGCATTATCTAGGAATGAACCTGGTAGAGCATCCCACACAAACGAATGCTCCACATGCGGGTTTCACATGCCACCAACTCCACATTCACAGGCAACTTCAGAGCCACAGCCGTTTTCAGATAGCCCTCAATGCAAAGGCTCTAGATGCAAATATTGGTGTGAGAGCTAATTCAATCAAGGAAACACTGCATGTTGGTGAAGGGCATATTGAAGAAGGATCAGCCGAGTGGTTCTTGTGGGAGAACAACTCCATTTGGCTCACTAACTTCACACACCATCAGGCTTCCAAGCAGCTCTCAAGGAAACTCAGTTTTCACACTCTATGCTTAGTGCCCTTTGAGTACCTAGGAATGAAATGAAGCTTGGTTAGCATGCCACACAAACGAATGCTCCACATGCGGGTTTCACATGCCACCAACTCCACATTCACAGGCAACTTCAGAGCCACAGCCATTTTCAGATAGCCCTCAATGCAAAGGCTCTAGACGCAAATATTGGTGTGAGAGCTAATTCAATCAAGGAAACACTGCATGTTGGTGAAGGGCATATTGAAGAAGGATCAGCCGAGTGGTTCTTGTGGGAGAACAACTCCATTTGGCTCACTAACTTCACACACCATCAGGCTTCCAAGCAGCTCTCAAGGAAACTCAGTTTTCACACTCTATGCTTAGTGCCCTTTGAGTACCTAGGACTGAAATGAAGCTTGGTTAGCATGCCACACAAACGAATGCTCCACATGCGGGTTTCACATGCCACCAACTCCACATTCACAGGCAACTTCAGCGCCACAGCCGTTTTCAGATAGCCCTCAATGCAAAGGCTCTAGATGCAAATATTGGTGTGAGAGCTAATTCAATCAAGGAAACACTGCATGTTGGTGAAGGGCATATTGAAGAAGGATCAGCCGAGTGGTTCTTGTGGGAGAACAACTCCATTTGGCTCACTAACTTCACAAACCATCAGGCTTCTAAGCAGCTCTCAAGGAAACTCAGTTTTAACAGTCTATGCTTAGTGCCCTTTGAGTACCTAGGACTGAAATGAAGCTTGGTGAGCATCCCACACAAACGAATGCTCCACATGCGGGTTTCACATGCCACCAACTCCACATTCACAGGCAACTTCAGAGCCACAGCCATTTTCAGATAGCCCTCAATGCAAAGGCTCTAGACGCAAATATTGGTGTGAGAGCTAATTCAGTCAAGGAAACACTGCATGTTGGTGAAGGGCATATTGAAGAAGGATCAGCCGAGTGGTTCTTGTGGGAGAACAACTCCATTTGGCTCACTAACTTCACACACCATCAGGCTTCCAAGCAGCTCTCAAGGAAACTCAGTTTTCACACTCTATGCTTAGTGCCCTTTGAGTGCATTATCTAGGAATGAACCTGGTAGAGCATCCCACACAAACGAATGCTCCACATGCGGGTTTCACATGCCACCAACTCCACATTCACAGGCAACTTCAGCGTCACAGCCGTTTTCATATAGCCCTCAATGCAAAGGCTCTAGACGCAAATATTGGTGTGAGAGCTAATTCAATCAAGGAAACACTGCATGTTGGTGAAGGGCATATTGAAGAAGGATCAGCCGAGTGGTTCTTGTGGGAGAACAACTCCATTTGGCTCACTAACTTCACACACCATCAGGCTTCCAAGCAGCTCTCAAGGAAACTCAATTTTCACACTCTATGCTTAGTGCCTTTTAAGTACATAGGACTGAAATGAACCTGGTAGAGCATCAAACACAAACGAATGCTCCACATGCGGGTTTCACATGCCACCAACTCCACATTCACAGGCAACTTCAGCGCCACAGCCGTTTTCAGATAGCCCTCAATGCAAAGGCTCTAGACGCAAATATTGGTGTGAGAGCTAATTCAATCAAGGAAACACTGCATGTTGGTGAAGGGCATATTGAAGAAGGATCAGCCGAGTGGTTCTTGTGGGAGAACAACTCCATTTGGCTCACTAACTTCACACACCATCAGGCTTCCAAGCAGCTCTCAAGGAAACTCAGTTTTCACACTCTATGCTTAGTGCCCTTTGAGTGCATTATCTAGGAATGAACCTGGTAGAGCATCCCACACAAACGAATGCTCCACATGCGGGTTTCACATGCCACCAACTCCACATTCTCAGGCAACTTAAGCGCCACAGCCGTTTTCAGATAGCCCTCAATGCAAAGGCTCTAGACGCAAATATTGGTGTGAGAGCTAATTCAATCAAGGAAACACTGCATGTTGGTGAAGGGCATATTGAAGAAGGATCAGCCGAGTGGTTCTTGTGGGAGAACAACTCCATTTGGCTCACTAACTTCACACACCATCAGGCTTCCAAGCAGCTCTCAAGGAAACTCAGTTTTCACACTCTATGCTTAGTGCCCTTTGAGTGCATTATCTAGGAATGAACCTGGTAGAGCATCCCACACAAACGAATGCTCCACATGCGGGTTTCACATGCCACCAACTCCACATTCACAGGCAACTTCAGAGCCACAGCCGTTTTCAGATAGCCCTCAATGCGAAGGGTCTAGATGCAAATATTGGTGTGAGAGCTAATTCAATCAAGGAAACACTGCATGTTGGTGAAGGGCATATTGAAGAAGGATCAGCCGAGTGGTTCTTGTGGGAGAACAACTCCATTTGGCTCACTAACTTCACACACCATCAGGCTTCAAGCAGCTCTCAAGGAAACTCAGTTTTCACACTCTATGCTTAGTGCCCTTTGAGTACCTAGGAATGAAATGAAGCTTGGTTAGCATGCCACACAAACGAATGCTCCACATGCGGGTTTCACATGCCACCAACTCCACATTCTCAGGCAACTTCAGAGCCACAGCCATTTTCAGATAGCCCTCAATGCAAAGGCTCTAGACGCAAATATTGGTGTGAGAGCTAATTCAATCAAGGAAACACTGCATGTTGGTGAAGGGCATATTGAAGAAGGGATCAGCCGAGTGGTTCTTGTGGGAGAACAACTCCATTTGGCTCACTAACTTCACACACCATCAGGCTTCCAAGCAGCTCTCAAGGAAACTCAGTTTTCACACTCTATGCTTAGTGCCCTTTGAGTGCATTATCTAGGAATGAACCTGGTAGAGCATCCCACACAAACGAATGCTCCACATGCGGGTTTCACATGCCACCAACTCCACATTCACAGGCAACTTAAGCGCCACAGCCGTTTTCAGATAGCCCTCAATGCAAAGGCTCTAGACGCAAATATTGGTGTGAGAGCTAATTCAATCAAGGAAACACTGCATGTTGGTGAAGGGCATATTGAAGAAGGATCAGCCGAGTGGTTCTTGTGGGAGAACAACTCCATTTGGCTCACTAACTTCACACACCATCAGGCTTACAAGCAGCTCTCAAGGAAACTCAGTTTTCACACTCTATGCTTAGTGCACTTTGAGTACCTAGGACTGAAATGAAGCTTGGTTAGCATGCCACACAAACGAATGCTCCACATGCGGGTTTCACATGCCACCAACTCCACATTCACAGGCAACTTCAGCGCCACAGCCGTTTTCAGATAGCCCTCAATGCAAAGGCTCTAGATGCAAATATTGGTGTGAGAGCTAATTCAATCAAGGAAACACTGCATGTTGGTGAAGGGCATATTGAAGAAGGATCAGCCGAGTGGTTCTTGTGGGAGAACAACTCCATTTGGCTCACTAACTTCACAAACCATCAGGCTTCTAAGCAGCTCTCAAGGAAACTCAGTTTTAACAGTCTATGCTTAGTGCCCTTTGAGTACCTAGGACTGAAATGAAGCTTGGTGAGCATCCCACACAAACGAATGCTCCACATGCGGGTTTCACATGCCACCAACTCCACATTCACAGGCAACTTCAGAGCCACAGCCATTTTCAGATAGCCCTCAATGCAAAGGCTCTAGACGCAAATATTGGTGTGAGAGCTAATTCAGTCAAGGAAACACTGCATGTTGGTGAAGGGCATATTGAAGAAGGATCAGCCGAGTGGTTCTTGTGGGAGAACAACTCCATTTGGCTCACTAACTTCACACACCATCAGGCTTCCAAGCAGCTCTCAAGGAAACTCAGTTTTCACACTCTATGCTTAGTGCCCTTTGAGTGCATTATCTAGGAATGAACCTGGTAGAGCATCCCACACAAACGAATGCTCCACATGCGGGTTTCACATGCCACCAACTCCACATTCACAGGCAACTTCAGCGTCACAGCCGTTTTCAGATAGCCCTCAATGCAAAGGCTCTAGACGCAAATATTGGTGTGAGAGCTAATTCAATCAAGGAAACACTGCATGTTGGTGAAGGGCATATTGAAGAAGGATCAGCCGAGTGGTTCTTGTGGGAGAACAACTCCATTTGGCTCACTAACTTCACACACCATCAGGCTTCCAAGCAGCTCTCAAGGAAACTCAGTTTTCACACTCTATGCTTAGTGCCTTTTAAGTACATAGGACTGAAATGAACCTGGTAGAGCATCAAACACAAACGAATGCTCCACATGCGGGTTTCACATGCCACCAACTCCACATTCACAGGCAACTTCAGTGCCACAGCCGTTTTCAGATAGCCCTCAATGCAAAGGCTCTAGACGCAAATATTGGTGTGAGAGCTAATTCAATCAAGGAAACACTGCATGTTGGTGAAGGGCATATTGAAGAAGGATCAGCCGAGTGGTTCTTGTGGGAGAACAACTCCATTTGGCTCACTAACTTCACACACCATCAGGCTTCCAAGCAGCTCTCAAGGAAACTCAGTTTTCACACTCTATGCTTAGTGCCCTTTGAGAACCTAGGAATGAAATGAAGCTGGTAGAGCATCCCACACAAACGAATGCTCCACATGCGGGTTTCACATGCCACCAACTCCACATTCACAGGCAACTTCAGAGCCACAGCCGTTTTCAGATAGCCCTCAATGCAAAGGCTCTAGACGCAAATATTGGTGTGAGAGCTAATTCAATCAAGGAAACACTGCATGTTGGTGAAGGGCATATTGAAGAAGGATCAGCCGAGTGGTTCTTGTGGGAGAACAACTCCATTTGGCTCACTAACTTCACACACCATCAGGCTTCCAAGCAGCTCTCAAGGAAACTCAGTTTTCACACTCTATGCTTAGTGCCCTTTGAGTGCATTATCTAGGAATGAACCTGGTAGAGCATCCCACACAAACGAATGCTCCACATGCGGGTTTCACACGCCACCAACTCCACATTCACAGGCAACTTCAGCACCACAGCCGTTTTCAGATAGCCCTCAATGCAAAGGCTCTAGACGCAAATATTGGTGTGAGAGCTAATTCAATCAAGGAAACACTGCATGTTGGTGAAGGGCATATTGAAGAAGGATCAGCCGAGTGGTTCTTGTGGGAGAACAACTCCATTTGGCTCACTAACTTCACACACCATCAGGCTCCCAAATGGTTCTTTGGCTCACTAACTTCACACACCATCAGGCTTCCAAGCAGCTCTCAAGGAAACTCAGTTTTCACACTCTATGCTTAGTGCCTTTTGAGTGCATTATCTAGGAAGGAACCTGGTAGAGCATCCCACACAAACGAATGCTCCACATGCGGGTTTCACATGCCACCAACTCAACATTCTCACGCAACTTCAGCGCCACAGCAGTTTTCAGATAGCCCTCAATGAAAAGACTCTAGACGCAAATATTGGTGTGAGAGCTAATTCAATCAAGGAAACACTGCATGTTGGTGAAGGGCATATAGAAGAAGGATCAGCCGAGTGGTTCTTGTGGGAGAACAACTCCATTTGGCTCACTAACTTCACACACCACCAGGCTTCCAAGCAGCTCTCAAGGAAACTCAGTTTTCACACTCTATGCTTAGTGCACTTTGAGTGCATTATCTAGGAATGAACCTGGTCGAGCATCCCACACAAATGAATGCTCCACATGCGGGTTTCACATGCCACCAACTCCACATTCTCAGGCAACTTCAGCGCCACAGCCGTTTTCAGATAGCCCTCAATGCAAAGGCTCTAGACGCAAATATTGGTGTGAGAGCTAATTCAATCAAGGAAACACTGCATGTTGGTGAAGGGCATATTGAAGAAGGATCAGCCGAGTGGTTCTTGTGGGAGAACAACTCCATTTGGCTCACTAACTTCACACACCATCAGGCTTCCAAGCAGCTCTCAAGGAAACTCAGTTTCCACACTCTATGCTTAGTGCCCTTTGAGTACCTAGGACTAAAATGAAGCTGGTAGAGCATCCCACACAAACGAATGCTCCACATGCGGGTTTCACATGCCACCAACTCCACATTCACAGGCAACTTCAGCGCCACAGCCGTTTTCAGATAGCCCTCAATGCAAAGGCTCTAGACGCAAATATTGGTGTGAGAGCTAATTCAATCAAGGAAACACTGCATGTTGGTGAAGGGCATATTGAAGAAGGATCAGCCGAGTGGTTCTTGTGGGAGAACAACTCCATTTGGCTCACTAACTTCACACACCATCAGGCTTCCAAATGGTTCTTTGGCTCACTAACTTCACACACCATCAGGCTTCCAAGCAGCTCTCAAGGAAACTCAGTTTTCACACTCTATGCTTAGTGCCCTTTGAGTGCATTATCTCGGAATGAACCTGGTAGAGCATCCCACACAAACGAATGCTCCACATGCGGGTTTCACATGCCACCAGCTCCACATTCTCAGGCAACTTCAGCGCCACACCCGTTTTCAGATAGCCCTCAATGCAAAGGCTCTAGACGCAAATATTGGTGTGAGAGCTAATTCAATCAAGGAAACACTGCATGTTGGTGAAGGGCATATTGAAGAAGGATCAGCCGAGTGGTTCTTGTGGGAGAACAACTCCATTTGGCTCACTAACTTCACACACCATCAGGCTTCCAAGCAGCTCTCAAGGAAACTCAGTTTTCACACTCTATGCTTAGTGCCCTTTGAGTGCATTATCTAGGGATGAACCTGGTAGAGCATCCCACACAAACGAATGCTCCACATGCGGGTTTCACATGCCACCAACTCCACATTCACAGGCAACTTCAGTGCCACAGCCGTTTTCAGATAGCCCTCAATGCAAAGGCTCTAGACGCAAATATTGGTGTGAGAGCTAATTCAATCAAGGAAACACTGCATGTTGGTGAAGGGCATATTGAAGAAGGATCAGCCGAGTGGTTCTTGTGGGAGAACAACTCCATTTGGCTCACTAACTTCACACACCATCAGGCTTCCAAGCAGCTCTCAAGGAAACTCAGTTTTCACACTCTATGCTTAGTGCCCTTTGAGTGCATTATCTAGGAATGAACCTGGTAGAGCATCCCACACAAACGAATGCTCCACATGTGGGTTTCACATGCCACCAACTCCACATTCTCAGGCAACTTCAGAGCCACAGCCGTTTTCAGATAGCCCTCAATGCAAAGGCTCTAGACGCAAATATTGGTGTGAGAGCTAATTCAATCAAGGAAACACTGCATGTTGGTGAAGGGCATATTGAAGAAGGATCAGCCGAGTGGTTCTTGTGGGAGAACAACTCCATTTGGCTCACTAACTTCACACACCATCAGGCTTCCAAGCAGCTCTCAAGGAAACTCAATTTTCACACTCTATGCTTAGTGCCCTTTGAGTGCATTATCTAGGAATGAACCTGGTAGAGCATCCCACACAAACGAATGCTCCACATGCGGGTTTCACATGCCACCAACTCCACATTCACAGGCAACTTCAGCGCCACAGCCGTTTTCAGACAGCCCTCAATGCAAAGGCTCTAGACGCAAATATTGGTGTGAGAGCTAATTCAATCAAGGAAACACTGCATGTGGAATGAACCTGGTAGAGCATCCCACACAAACGAATGCTCCACATGCGGGTTTCACATGCCACCAACTCCACATTCGCAGGCAACTTCAGCGCCACAGCCGTTTTCAGATAGCCCTCAATGCAAAGGCTCTAGACGCAAATATTGGTGTGAGAGCTAATTCAATCAAGGAAACACTGCATGTTGGTGAAGGGCATATTGAAGAAGGATCAGCTGAGTGGTTCTTGTGGGAGAACAACTCCATTTGGCTCACTAACTTCACACACCATCAGGCTTCCAAGCAGCTCTCAAGGAAACTCAGTTTTCACACTCTATGCTTAGTGCCCTTTGAGTGCATTATCTAGGAATGAACCTGGTAGAGCATCCCACACAAACGAATGCTCCACATGCGGGTTTCACATGCCACCAACTCCACATTCTCAGGCAACTTCAGCGCCACAGCCGTTTTCAGATAGCCCTCAATGCTAATCCTCTAGAAACAAATATTGGTGTGAGAGCTAATTCAATCAAGGAAATACTGCATGTTGGTGAAGGGCATATTGAAGAAGGATCAGCCGAGTGGTTCTTGTGGGAGAACAACTCCATTTGGCTCACTAACTTCACACACCATCAGGCTTCCAAGCAGCTCTCAAGGAAACTCAGTTTTCACACTCTATGCTTAGTGCCCTTTGAGTGCATTATCTAGGAATGAACCTGGTAGAGCATCCCACACAAACGAATGCTCCACATGCGGGTTTCACATGCCACCAACTCCACATTCTCACGCAACTTCAGCGCCACAGCCGTTTTCAGATAGTCCTCAATGCAAAGGCTCTAGACGCAAATATTGGTGTGAGAGCTAATTCAATCAAGGAAACACTGCATGTTGGTGAAGGGCATATTGAAGAAGTATCAGCCGAGTGGTTCTTGTGGGAGAACAACTCCATTTGGCTCACTAACTTCACACACCATCAGGCTTCCAAGCAGCTCTCAAGGAAACTCAGTTTTCACACGCTATGCTTAGTGCCCTTTTAGTGCATTATCTAGGAATGATCCTGGTAGAGCATCCCACACAAACGAATGCTCCACATGCGGGTTTCACATGCCACCAACTCCACATTCACAGGCAACTTCAGCGCCACACCCGTTTTCAGATAGCCCTCAATGCAAAGGCTCTAGACGCAAATATTGGTGTGAGAGCTAATTCAATCAAGGAAACACTGCATGTTGGTGAAGGGCATATTGAAGAAGGATCAGCCGAGTGGTTCTTGTGGGAGAACAACTCCATTTGGCTCACTAACTTCACACACCATCAGGCTTCCAAGCAGCTCTCAAGGAAACTCAGTTTTCACACTCTATGCTTAGTGCCCTTTGAGTGCATTATCTAGGAATGAACCTGGTAGAGCATCCCACACAAACGAATGCTCCACATGTGGGTTTCACATGCCACCAACTCCACATTCTCAGGCAACTTCAGAGCCACAGCCGTTTTCAGATAGCCCTCAATGCAAAGGCTCTAGACGCAAATATTGGTGTGAGAGCTAATTCAATCAAGGAAACACTGCATGTTGGTGAAGGGCATATTGAAGAAGGATCAGCCGAGTGGTTCTTGTGGGAGAACAACTCCATTTGGCTCACTAACTTCACACACCATCAGGCTTCCAAGCAGCTCTCAAGGAAACTCAGTTTTCACACTCTATGCTTAGTGCCTTTTGAGTGCATTATCTAGGAATGAACCTGGTAGAGCATCCCACACAAACGAATGCTCCACATGCGGGTTTCACATGCCACCAACTCCACATTCACAGGCAACTTCAGCGCCACAGCCGTTTTCAGACAGCCCTCAATGCAAAGGCTCTAGACGCAAATATTGGTGTGAGAGCTAATTCAATCAAGGAAACACTGCATGTGGAATGAACCTGGTAGAGCATCCCACACAAACGAATGCTCCACATGCGGGTTTCACATGCCACCAACTCCACATTCGCAGGCAACTTCAGCGCCACAGCCGTTTTCAGATAGCCCTCAATGCAAAGGCTCTAGACGCAAATATTGGTGTGAGAGCTAATTCAATCAAGGAAACACTGCATGTTGGTGAAGGGCATATTGAAGAAGGATCAGCTGAGTGGTTCTTGTGGGAGAACAACTCCATTTGGCTCACTAACTTCACACACCATCAGGCTTCCAAGCAGCTCTCAAGGAAACTCAGTTTTCACACTCTATGCTTAGTGCCCTTTGAGTGCATTATCTAGGAATGAACCTGGTAGAGCATCCCACACAAACGAATGCTCCACATGCGGGTTTCACATGCCACCAACTCCACATTCTCAGGCAACTTCAGCGCCACAGCCGTTTTCAGATAGCCCTCAATGCTAATCCTCTAGAAACAAATATTGGTGTGAGAGCTAATTCAATCAAGGAAATACTGCATGTTGGTGAAGGGCATATTGAAGAAGGATCAGCCGAGTGGTTCTTGTGGGAGAACAACTCCATTTGGCTCACTAACTTCACACACCATCAGGCTTCCAAGCAGCTCTCAAGGAAACTCAGTTTTCACACTCTATGTTTAGTGCCCTTTGAGTGCATTATCTAGGAATGAACCTGGTAGAGCATCCCACACAAACGAATGCTCCACATGCGGGTTTCACATGCCACCAACTCCACATTCTCACGCAACTTCAGCGCCACAGCCGTTTTCAGATAGTCCTCAATGCAAAGGCTCTAGACGCAAATATTGGTGTGAGAGCTAATTCAATCAAGGAAACACTGCATGTTGGTGAAGGGCATATTGAAGAAGTATCAGCCGAGTGGTTCTTGTGGGAGAACAACTCCATTTGGCTCACTAACTTCACACACCATCAGGCTTCCAAGCAGCTCTCAAGGAAACTCAGTTTTCACACGCTATGCTTAGTGCCCTTTTAGTGCATTATCCAGGAATGATCCTGGTAGAGCATCCCACACAAACGAATGCTCCACATGCGGGTTTCACATGCCACCAACTCCACATTCACAGGCAACTTCAGAGCCACAGCCGTTTTCAGATAGCCCTCAATGCAAAGGCTCTAGACGCAAATATTGGTGTGAGAGCTAATTCAATCAAGGAAACACTGCATGTTGGTGAAGGGCATATTGAAGAAGGATCAGCCGAGTGGTTCTTGTGGGAGAACAACTCCATTTGGCTCACTAACTTCACACACCATCAGGCTTCCAAGCAGCTCTCAAGGAAACTCAGTTTTCACACTCTATGCTTAGTGCCCTTTGAGTGCATTATCGAGGGATGATCCTGGTAGAGCATCCCACACAAACGAATGCTCCACATGCGAGTTTCACATGCCACAAACTCCACATTCTCAGGCAACTTCAGCGCCACAGCCGTTTTCAGATAGCCCTCAATGCAAAGGCTCTAGACGCAAATATTGGTGTGAGAGCTAATTCAATCAAGGAAACACTGCATGTTGGTGAAGGGCATATTGAAGAAGGATCAGCCGAGTGGTTCTTGTGGGAGAACAACTCCATTTGGCTCACTAACTTCACACACCATCACGCTTCCAAATGGTTCTTTGGCTCACTAACTTCACACACCATCAGGCTTCCAAGCAGCTCTCAAGGAAACTCAGTTTTCACACTCTATGCTTAGTGCCCTTTGAGTGCATTATCTAGGAATGAACCTGGTAGAGCATCCCACACAAGCGAATGCTCCACATGCGGGTTTCACATGCCACCAGCTCCACATTCTCAGGCAACTTCAGCGCCACACCCGTTTTCAGATAGCCCTCAATGCAAAGGCTCTAGACGCAAATATTGGTGTGAGAGCTAATTCAATCAAGGAAACACTGCATGTTGGTGAAGGGCATATTGAAGAAGGATCAGCCGAGTGGTTCTTGTGGGAGAACAACTCCATTTGGCTCACTAACTTCACACACCATCAGGCTTCCAAGCAGCTCTCAAGGAAACTCAGTTTTCACACTCTATGCTTAGTGCCCTTTGAGTGCATTATCTAGGGATGAACCTGGTAGAGCATCCCACACAAACGAATGCTCCACATGCGGGTTTCACATGCCACCAACTCCACATTCACAGGCAACTTCAGCGCCACAGCCGTTTTCAGATAGCCCTCAATGCAAAGCCTCTAGACGCAAATATTGAGGTGAGAGCTAATTCAATCAAGGAAACACTGCATGTTGGTGAAGGGCATATTGAAGAAGGATCAGCCGAGTGGTTCTTGTGGGAGAACAACTCCATTTGGCTCACTAACTTCACACACCATCAGGCTTCCAAGCAGCTCTCAAGGAAACTCAGTTTTCACACTCTATGCTTAGTGCCTTTGAGTGCATTATCTAGGAATGAACCTGGTAGAGCATCCCACACAAACGAATGCTCCACATGCGGGTTTCACATGCCACCAACTCCACATTCACAGGCAACTTCAGCGCCACAGCCGTTTTCAGACAGCCCTCAATGCAAAGGCTCTAGACGCAAATATTGGTGTGAGAGCTAATTCAATCAAGGAAACACTGCATGTGGAATGAACCTGGTAGAGCATCCCACACAAACGAATGCTCCTCATGCGGGTTTCACATGCCACCAACTCCACATTCGCAGGCAACTTCAGCGCCACAGCCGTTTTCAGATAGCCCTCAATGCAAAGGCTCTAGACGCAAATATTGGTGAGAGAGCTAATTCAATCAAGGAAACACTGCATGTTGGTGAAGGGCATATTGAAGAAGGATCAGCCGAGTGGTTCTTGTGGGAGAACAACTCCATTTGGCTCACTAACTTCACACACCATCAGGCTTCCAAGCAGCTCTCAAGGAAACTCAGTTTTCACACTCTATGCTTAGTGCCCTTTGAGTGCATTATCTAGGAATGAACCTGGTAGAGCATCCCACACAAACGAATGCTCCACATGCGAGTTTCACATGCCACCAACTCCACTTTCTCAGGCAACTTCAGCGCCACAGCCGTTTTCAGATAGCCCTCAATGCAAAGGCTCTAGATGCAAATATTGGTGTGAGAGCTAATTCAATCAAGGAAACACTGCATGTTGGTGAAGGGCATATTGAAGAAGGATCAGCCGAGTGGTTCTTGTGGGAGAACAACTCCATTTGGCTCACTAACTTCACACACCATCAGGCTTCCAAGCAGCTCTCAAGGAAACTCAGTTTTCACACTCTATGCTTAGTGCCCTTTGAGTGCATTATCTAGGGATGAACCTGGTAGAGCATCCCACACAAACGAATGCTCCACATGCGGGTTTCACATGCCACCAACTCCACATTCACAGGCAACTTCAGCGCCACAGCCGTTTTCAGATAGCCCTCAATGCAAAGGCTCTAGACGCAAATATTGGTGTGAGAGCTAATTCAATCAAGGAAACACTGCATGTTGGTGAAGGGCATATTGAAGAAGGATCAGCCGAGTGGTTCTTGTGGGAGAACAACTCCATTTGGCTCACTAACTTCACACACCATCAGGCTTCCAAGCAGCTCTCAAGGAAACTCAGTTTTCACACTCTATGCTTAGTGCCCTTTGAGTGCATTATCTAGGGATGAACCTGGTAGAGCATCCCACACAAACGAATGCTCCACATGCGGGTTTCACATGCCACCAACTCCACATTCACAGGCAACTTCAGCGCCACAGCCGTTTTCAGATAGCCCTCAATGCAAAGGCTCTAGACGCAAATATTGGTGTGAGAGCTAATTCAATCAAGGAAACACTGCCTGTTGGTGAAGGGCATATTGAAGAAGGATCAGCCGAGTGGTTCTTGTGGGAGAACAACTCCATTTGGCTCACTAACTTCACACACCATCAGGCTTCCAAGCAGCTCTCAAGGAAACTCAGTTTTCACACTCTATGCTTAGTGCCTTTGAGTGCATTATCTAGGGATGAACCTGGTAGAGCATCCCACACAAACGAATGCTCCACATGCGGGTTTCACATGCCACCAACTCCACATTCTCAGGCAACTTCAGCGCCACAGCCGTTTTCAGATAGCCCTCAATGCAAAGGCTCTAGACGCAAATATTGGTGTGAGAGCTAATTCAATCAAGGAAACACTGCATGTTGGTGAAGGGCATATTGAAGAAGGATCAGCCGAGTGGTTCTTGTGGGAGAACAACTCCATTTGGCTCACTAACTTCACACACCATCAGGCTTCCAAGCAGCTCTCAAGGAAACTCAGTTTTCACACTCTATGCTTAGTGCCCTTTGAGTAGCTACAACTGAAATGAAGCTTGGTGAGCATCCCACACAAACGAATGCTCCACATGCGGGTTTCACATGCCACCAACTCCACATTCACAGGCAACTTCAGCGCCACAGCCGTTTTCAGATAGCCCTCAATGCAAAGGCTCTAGACGCAAATATTGGTGTGAGAGCTAATTCAATCAAGGAAACACTGCATGTTGGTGAAGGGCATATTGAAGAAGGATCAGCCGAGTGGTTCTTGTGGGAGAACAACTCCATTTGGCTCACTAACTTCACACACCATCACGCTTCCAAGCAGCTCTCAAGGAAACTCAGTTTTCAGAGTCTATGCTTAGTGCCCTTTGAGTGCATTATCTAGGAATGAACCTGGTAGAGCATCCCACACAAACGAATGCTCCACATGCGAGTTTCACATGCCACCAACTCCACTTTCTCAGGCAACTTCAGCGCCACTGCCGTTTTCAGATAGCCCTCAATGCAAAGGCTCTAGATGCAAATATTGGTGTGAGAGCTAATTCAATCAAGGAAACACTGCATGTTGGTGAAGGGCATATTGAAGAAGGATCAGCCGAGTGGTTCTTGTGGGAGAACAACTCCATTTGGCTCACTAACTTCACACACCATCAGGCTTCCAAGCAGCTCTCAAGGAAACTCAGTTTTCACACTCTAGGCTTAGTGCCTTTTGAGTACCTAGGACTGAAATGAAAGTTGGTGAGCATCCCACACAAACGAATGCTCCACATGCGGGTTTCACATGCCACCAACTCCACATTCACAGGCAACTTCAGCGCCACACCCGTTTTCAGATAGCCCTCAATGCAAAGGCTCTAGACGCAAATATTGGTGTGAGAGCTAATTCAATCAAGGAAACACTGCATGTTGGTGAAGGGCATATTGAAGAAGGATCAGCCGAGTGGTTCTTGTGGGAGAACAACTCCATTTGGCTCACTAACTTCACACACCATCAGGCTTCCAAGCAGCTCTCAAGGAAACTCAGTTTTCACACTCCATATGCTTAGTGCCTTTTGAGTGCTTTGAAATGCAAGGCTCTTACATCAACTTCGGCTTTAAATACATGTTAGCTATAGGGACGCAAAACAACATGTGAATGTGGCTTTTACTCAACATGAAAGGGCGCATGTTTCTTGAGTGAGACCACCTCCACTCAAGTCGCTAACCTCACACACTTACACCATTAGACCCATTTCGCACGAAAACCCTTTTGGTCACACTGTGCATATTTGTCATAAAACGCACTGTTTTGAAATTGAGCTTTATGAGAATTCCACACAAAGCAAAGCTGTAACTGCTCCATTGAAATGCAATGAACTCCACGTTCAGAGATACCTTCATCCCCAAGGCAATTTTCAGCTAGCCTTGAAATGCAAGGCTCTGGCATCAGCTCCAGCACTAAGTACATGCAAGCTATAGGGACACAGCACAGCATGTGGATGAGGCTGTTACTCAACACGAAAGGGCACAATGTTTCTTGTGTGAGACCATCTCCACTCAGGTCACTAACCTCACACACCAGCACCATTACACCCGTTTCGCACGAAAAAACAGTTTCGTCACAGTGTGTGTAATGGTCATAGAACGCATTGCAGTGAAAACTGGTTTATTGCGTATACAGCACAAAGCAAAGCTGTAACTGCTCCATTGAAATGCAACCAACTCCACGTTCAGAGAGCACTTCATCACCAATGCAATTTTCAGTTAGCTTTGAAATGGAAGGCTCTTACATCAACTTCGGCTTTAAATACATGTTCGCTATACGGACTAAACAGCATGTGGATGAGGCTTTTACTCAACATCAATGGGCAGAGAGCTTCTTGTGTAGGGCCAACTCCACTCAGGTCACTAACCTCACACACCATCACCATTAGACCCGTTTCGCACGAAAACCCTGTTTCATAACACTGAGCATAATTGCCATAAAACGCACTGTGTTGAAATTGAGCTTTATGAGAATTCCACACAAAGCAAAGCTGTAACTGCTCCATTGACATGCAATGAACTCCACGTTCAGAGATACCTTCATCGCCAAGGCAATTTTCAGCTAGCCTTGAAATGCAAGGCTCTGGCATCAGCTCCAGCACCAAGTACATGTTAGCTATAGGGACACAACACAGCATGTGGATGAGGCTTTTACTCAACACGAAAGGGCACAATGTTTCTTGTGTGTGACCAACTCCACTCACGACACTAATCTCACACACCATCACCATTAGACCCGTTTCGCACGACAACCCTACTTTGTAACTCTGTGCGTATTTGCCATAAAACGCACTGTGAGAAAATTGAGCTTTATACGATTCCAGACAAAGCAAAGCAGTAACTGCTCCATTGAAATGCAACGAACTCCACGTTCAGAGATACCTTCATCCCCAAGGCAATTTTCAGATAGCTTTGAAATGGAAGGCTCTTACATCAACTTCGGCTTTAAATACATATTCGCTATACGGACTAAACAGCATGTGGATGAGGCCTTTACTCAACATCAATGGGCAGAGAGTTTCTTGTGTGAGACCAACTCCACTCAGGTCACTAACCTCACACACTTACACCATTAGACCCGTTTCGCACGAAAACCCTGTTTCGTAACACTGAGCATATTTGCCATAAAACGCACTGTGTTGAAATTGAGCTTTATGAGAATTCCACACAAAGCAAAGCTGCAACTGCTCAATTGAAATGCAACGAACTCCATGTTCAGAGATACTTCCATCGCCAAGGCAATTTTCAGCTAGCCTTGAAATGCAAGGCTCTGGCATCTGCCCAGCACCATGTACATGTTAGCTATAGGGACACAACACAGCATGTGGATGAGGCTTTTACTCAACACGAAAGGGCACAATGTTTCTTGTGTGTGACCAACTCCACTCACGACACTAATCTCACACACCATCACCATTAGACCCGTTTCGCACGAAAACCCTACTTTGTAACTCTGTGCGTATTTGCCATAAAACGCACTGTGAGAAAATTGAGCTTTATACGATTCCAGACAAAGCAAAGCAGTAACTGCTCCATTGAAATGCAACGAACTCCACGTTCAGAGATACCTTCATCGCCAAGGCAATTTTCAGATAGCTTTGAAATGGAAGGCTCTTACATCAACTTCGGCTTTAAATACATGTTCGCTATACCGACTAAACAGCATGTGGATGAGGCCTTTACTCAACATCAATGGGCAGAGAGTTTCTTGTGTGAGACCAACTCCACTCAGGTCACTAACCTCACACACCATCACCATTAGACCCGTTTCGCACGAAAACCCTGTTTCGTAACACTGAGCATATTTGCCATAAAACGCACTGTGTTGAAATTGAGCTTTATGAGAATTCCACAAAAGCAAAGCAGTAACTGCTCCATTGAAATGCAACGAACTCCATGTTCAGAGATACTTCCATCGCCAAGGCAATTTTCAGCTAGCCTTGAAATGCAAGGCTCTGGCATCTGCTCCAGCACCAAGTACATGTTAGCTATAGGGACACAGCACAGCATGTGGATGAGGCTGTTACTCAACACGAAAGGCACAATGTTTCTTGTGTGAGACCAACTCCACTCAAGTCGCTAACCTCACACACTTACACCATTAGACCTGTTTCGCACGAAAACCCTTTTGGTCACACTGTGCATATTTGTCATAAAACGCACTGTTTCGAAATTGAGCTTTATGAGAATTCCACAAAAAGCAAAGCTGTAACTGCTCCATTGAAATGCAATGAACTCCACGTTCAGAGATACCTTCATCGCCAAGGCAATTTTCAGCTAAACTTGAAATGCAAGGCAATGGCATCAGCTCCAGCACTAAGTACATGCAAGCTACAGGGACACAGCACAGCATGTGGATGTAGCTTTTCTTCAACACGACAGGGCACAATGTTTCTTGTGTGAGACCAACTCCACTCAAGTCACTAACCTCACACACTTACACATTTGACCCGTTTCGCACGAAAACCCTGTTTGTTCACACTGTGCGTATTTGGCATAAAACGCACTGTGTTGAAATTGAGCTTTATGAGAATTCCACAAAAAGCAAAGCTGTAACTGCTCCATTGAAATGCAACGAACTCCACGTTCAGAGATACCTTCATCGCCAAGGCAATTTTCAGCTAGCCTTGAAATGCAAGGCTCTGGCATCAGCTCCAGCACCAAGTACATGGTAGCTATACGGACACAACACAGCATGTGGATGAGGCTTTTACTCAACACGTAAGGGCACAATGTTTCTTCTGTGAGACCAACTCCACTCACGACACTAATCTCACACACCATCACCATTAGACCCGTTTCGCACGAAAACCCTGCTTTGTAACTCTGTGCGTATTTGCCATAAAACGCACTGTGTGAAAATTGAGCTTTATACGATTCCAGACAAAGCAAAGCAGTAACTGCTCCATTGAAATGCAATGAACTCCACGTTCAGAGATACCTTCATCGCCAAGGCAATTTTCAGCTAGCCTTGAAATGCAAGGCTCTGGCATCAGCTCCAGCACCAAGTACATGCAAGCTATACGGACACAACACAGCATGTGGATGAGGCTTTTACTCAACATCAATGGGCAGAGAGTTTCTTGTGTGAGACTAACTCCACTCAGGTCACTAATCTCACACACCTACACCATTAGACCCGTTTCGCACGAAAACCCTGTTTGGTCACACTGTGCATATTTGTCATAAAACGCACTGTGTTGAAATTGAGCTTTATGAGAATTCCACACAAAGCAAAGCTGTAACTGCTCCATTGAAGTGCAACCAACTCCACGTTCAGAGAACACTTCGTCACCAAGGCAATTTTCAGATAGCTTTGAAATGGAAGGCTCTTACTTCAACTTCGGCTTTAAATACGTGTTCGCTATACGGACACAACACAGCATGTGGATGAGGCCTCAACTCCACTCAGGTCACTAACCTCACACACCATCACCATTAGACCCGTTTCGCACGAAAACCCTGTTTCGTAACACTGAGCATATTTGCCATAAAACGCACTGTGTTGAAATTGAGCTTTATGAGAATTCCACACAAAGCAAAGCTGCAACTGCTCCATTGAAATGCAACGAACTCCATATTCAGAGATACTTCCATCGCCAAGGCAATTTTCAGCTAGCCTTGAAATGCAAGGCTCTGGCATCTGCCCAGCACCATGTACATGTTAGCTATAGGGACACAGCACAGCATGTGGATGAGGCTGTTACTCAACACGAAAGGGCACAATGTTTCTTGTGTGAGACCAACTCCACTCAAGTCGCTAAACTCACACACTTACACCATTATACCGTTTCACACGAAAACCCTTTTGGTCACACTGAGCATATTTGCCATAAAACGCACTGTGTTGAAATTGAGCTTTATGAGAATTCCAGACAAAGCAAAGCTGTAACTGCTCCATTGAAATGCAACGAACTCCACGTTCAGAGATACTTCCATCGCCAAGGCAATTTTCAGCTAGCCTTGAAATGCAGGTCTCTTCCTTCAACTTCAGCTTTAAATACATGGTAGCTATACGGACACAACACAGCATGTGGATGAGGCCTTTACTCAACATCAATGGGCAGAGAGTTTCTTGTGTGAAACCAACTCCACTCAGGTCACTAACCTCACACACCATCACCATTACACCCGTTTCGCACGAAAAAACAGTTTCGTCACAGTGTGTGTAATGGTCATAGAACGCATTGCAGTGATAACTGGTTAATTGCGTATACACCACAAAGCAAAGCTGTAACTGCTCCATTGAAGTGCAACCAACTCCACGTTCAGAGAACACTTCATCACCAAGGCAATTTTCAGATAGCTTTGAAATGGAAGGCTCTTACATCAACTTCGGCTTTAAATACATGTTCGCTATACCGACTAAACAGCATGTGGATGAGGCCTTTACTCAACATCAATGGGCAGAGAGTTTCTTGTGTGAGACCAACTCCACTCAGGTCACTAACCTCACACACCATCACCATTAGACCCGTTTCGCACGAAAACCCTGTTTCGTAACACTGAGCATATTTGCCATAAAACGCACTGTTTTGAAATTGAGCTTTATGAGAATTCCACACAAAGCAAAGCAGTAACTGCTCCATTGAAATGCAACGAACTCCATGTTCAGAGATACTTCCATCGCCAAGGCAATTTTCAGCTAGCCTTGAAATGCAAGGCTCTGGCATCTGCTCCAGCACCAAGTACATGTTAGCTATAGGGACACAGCACAGCATGTGGATGAGGCTGTTACTCAACACGAAAGGCACAATGTTTCTTGTGTGAGACCAACTCCACTCAAGTCGCTAACCTCACACACTTACACCATTAGACCTGTTTCGCACGAAAACCCTTTTGGTCACACTGTGCATATTTGTCATAAAACGCACTGTTTTGAAATTGAGCTTTATGAGAATTCCACAAAAAGCAAAGCTGTAACTGCTCCATTGAAATGCAATGAACTCCACGTTCAGAGATACCTTCATCGCGAAGGCAATTTTCAGCTAAACTTGAAATGCAAGGCAATGGCATCAGCTCCAGCACTAAGTACATGCAAGATACAGGGACACAGCACAGCATGTGGATGTAGCTTTTCTTCAACACGACAGGGCACAATGTTTCTTGTGTGAGACCAACTCCACTCAAGTCACTAACCTCACACACTTACACATTTGACCCGTTTCGCACGAAAACCCTGTTTGTTCACACTGTGCGTATTTGGCATAAAACGCACTGTGTTGAAATTGAGCTTTATGAGAATTCCACAAAAAGCAAAGCTGTAACTGCTCCATTGAAATGCAACGAACTCCACGTTCAGAGATACCTTCATCGCCAAGGCAATTTTCAGCTAGCCTTGAAATGCAAGGCTCTGGCATCAGCTCCAGCACCAAGTACATGTTAGCTATAGGGACACAACACAGCATGTGGATGAGGCTTTTACTCAACACGTAAGGGCACAATGTTTCTTCTGTGAGACCAACTCCACTCACGACACTAATCTCACACACCATCACCATTAGACCCGTTTCGCACGAAAACCCTGCTTTGTAACTCTGTGCGTATTTGCCATAAAACGCACTGTGTGAAAATTGAGCTTTATACGATTCCAGACAAAGCAAAGCAGTAACTGCTCCATTGAAATGCAATGAACTCCACGTTCAGAGATACCTTCATCGCCAAGGCAATTTTCAGCTAGCCTTGAAATGCAAGGCTCTGGCATCAGCTCCAGCACCAAGTACATGCAAGCTATACGGACACAACACAGCATGTGGATGAGGCTTTTACTCAACATCAATGGGCAGAGAGTTTCTTGTGTGAGACCAACTCCACTCAGGTCACTAATCTCACACACCTACACCATTAGACCCGTTTCGCACGAAAACCCTGTTTGGTCACACTGTGCATATTTGTCATAAAACGCACTGTGTTGAAATTGAGCTTTATGAGAATTCCACACAAAGCAAAGCTGTAACTGCTCCATTGAAGTGCAACCAACTCCACGTTCAGAGAACACTTCGTCACCAAGGCAATTTTCAGATAGCTTTGAAATGGAAGGCTCTTACATCAACTTCGGCTTTAAATACGTGTTCGCTATACGGACTCAACACAGCATGTGGATGAGGCCTCAACTCCACTCAGGTCACTAACCTCACACACCATCACCATTAGACCCGTTTCGCACGAAAACCCTGTTTCGTAACACTTAGCATATTTGCCATAAAACGCACTGTGTTGAAATTGAGCTTTATGAGAATTCCACACAAAGCAAAGCTGCAACTGCTCCATTGAAATGCAACGAACTCCATGTTCAGAGATACTTCCATCGCCAAGGCAATTTTCAGCTAGCCTTGAAATGCAAGGCTCTGGCATCAGCTCCAGCACCAAGTACATGTTAGCTATAGGGAAACAGCACAGCATGTGGATGAGTCTGTTACTCAACACGAAACGCACAATGTTTCTTGTGTGAGACCAACTCCACTCAAGTCGCTAACCTCACACACTTACACCATTAGACCCGTTTCTCACGAAACCCTTTTGGTAACACTGTGCATATTTGTCATAAAACGCACTGTTTTGAAATTGAGCTTTATGAGAATTCCAGACAAAGCAAAGCTGTAACTGCTCCATTGAAATGCAATGAACTCCACGTTCAGAGATACCGTCATCGCCAAGGCAATTTTCAGCTAGCCTTGAAATGCAAGGCAATGGCATCAGCTCCAGCACTAAGTACATGCAAGCTATAGGGACACAGCACAGCATGTGGATGTAGCTTTTCTTCAACACGAATGGGCACAATGTTTCTTGTGTGAGACCAACTCCACTCAAGTCACTAACCTCACACACTTACACCATTAGACCCGTTTCGCACGAAAACCCTGTTTGTTCACACTGTGCGTATTTGGCATAAAACACACTGTGTTGAAATTGAGCTTTATGAGAATTCCACAAAAAGCAAAGCTGTAACTGCTCCATTGAAATGCAACGAACTCCATGTTCAGAGATACCTTCATCGCCAAGGCAATTGTCAGCTAGCCTTGAAATGCAAGGCTCTGGCATCAGCTCCAGCACCAAGTACATGTTAGCTATAGGGACACAACACAGCATGTGGATGAGGCTTTTACTCAACATCAATTGGCAGAGAGTTTCTTGTGTGAGACCAACTCCACTCACGACACTAATCTCACACACCATCACCATTAGACCCGTTTCGCACGAAAACCCTGCTTTGTAACTGTGCGTATTTGCCGTAAAACGCACTGTGTGAAAATTGAGCTTTATACGATTCCAGACAAAGCAAAGCAGTAACTGCTCCATTGAAATGCAACGAACTCCACGTTCAGAGATACCTTCATCGCCAAGGCAATTTTCAGCTAGCCTTGAAATGCAAGGCAATGGCATCAGCTCCAGCACTAAGTACATGCAAGCTATAGGGACACAGCACAGCATGTGGAGGTAGCTTTTCTTCAACACGAAAGGGCACAATGTTTCTTTTGTGAGACCAACTCCACTCAAGTCACTAACCTCACACTCTTACACCATTAGACCCGTTTCGCACGAAAACCCTGTTTGTTCACCCTGTGCGTATTTGGCATAAAACGCACTGTGTTGAAATTGAGCTTTATGAGAATTCCACACAAAGCAAAGCTGTAACTGCTCCATTGAAATGCAACGAACTCCGCGTTCAGAGATACTTCCATCGCCAAGGCAATTTTCAGCTAGCCTTGAAATGCAGGTCTCTTCCTTCAACTTCAGCTTTAAATACATGGTAGCTATACGGACAAAACACAACATGTGGATGAGGCCTTTACTCAACATCAATGGGCAGAGAGTTTCTTGTGTGAGACCAACTCCACTCAGGTCACTAACCTCACACACCATCACCATTACACCCGTTTCGCACGAAAAAACAGTTTCGTCACAGTGTGTGTAATGGTCATAGAACGCATTGCAGTGAAAACTGGTTTATTGCGTATACACCACAAAGCAAAGCTGTAACTGCTCCATTGAAATGCAACCAACTCCACGTTCAGAGAACACTTCATCACCAAGGCAATTTTCAGATAGCTTTGAAATGGAAGGCTCTTACATCAACTTCGGCTTTAAATACATATTCGCTATACGAACTAAACAGCATGTGGATGAGGCCTTTACTCAACATCAATGGGCAGAGAGTTTCTTGTGTGAGACCAACTCCACTCAGGTCACTAACCTCACACACCATCACCATTAGACCCGTTTCGCACGAAAACCCTGTTTCATAACACTGAGCATATTTGCCATAAAACGCACTGTGTTGAAATTGAGCTTTATGAGAATTCCACACAAAGCAAAGCTGCAACTGCTCCATTGAAATGCAACGAAATCCATGTTCAGAGATACTTCCATCGCCAAGGCAGTTTTCAGCTAGCCTTGAAATGCAAGGCTCTGGCATCAGCTCCAGCACCAAGTACATGCAAGCTATAGGGACACAACACAGCATGTGGATGAGGCTGTTACTCAACATCAATGGGCAGAGAGTTTCTTGTGTGAGACCAACTCCACTCACGACACTAATCTCACACACCATCACCATTAGACCCGTTTCGCACGAAAACCCTGCTTTGTAACTCTGTGCGTATTTGCCATAAAACGCACTGTGTGAAAATTGAGCTTTATACGATTCCAGACAAAGCAAAGCAGTAATTACTCCATTGAAATGCAATGAACTCCACGTTCAGAGATACCTTCATCGCCAAGGCAATTTTCAGCTAGCCTTGAAATGCAAGGCTCTGGCATCAGCTCCAGCACCAAGTACATGCAAGCTATACGGACACAACACAGCATGTGGATGAGGCTGTTACTCAACATCAAAGGGCAGAGATTTTCTTGTGTGAGACCAACTCCACTCAGGTCACTAATCTCACACACCTACACCATTAGACCCGTTTCGCACGAAAACCCTGTTTGGTCACACTGTGCATATTTGTCATAAAACGCACTGTGTTGAAATTGAGCTTTATGAGAATTCCACACAAAGCAAAGCTGTAACTGCTCCATTGAAATGCAACGAACTCCACGTTCAGAGATACTTCCATCGCCAAGGCAATTTTCAGCTAGCCTTGAAATGCAGGTCTCTTCCTTCAACTTCAGCTTTAAATACATGGTAGCTATACGGACACAACACAGCATGTGGTTGAGGCCTTTACTCAACATCAATGGGCAGAGAGTTTCTTGTGTGAGACCAACTCCACTCAGGTCACTAACCTCACACACCATCACCATTACTCCCGTTTCGCACGAAAAAACAGTTTCGTCACAGTGTGTGTAATGGTCATAGAACGCATTGCAGTGAAAACTGGTTTATTGCGTATACACCACAAAGCAAAGCTGTAACTGCTCCATTGAAGTGCAACCAACTCCACGTTCAGAGAACACTTCATCACCAAGGCAATTTTCAGATAGCTTTGAAATGGAAGGCTCTTACATCAACTTCGGCTTTAAATACATGTTCGCTATACGGACTAAACAGCATGTGGATGAGGCCTTTACTCAACATCAATGGGCAGAGAGTTTCTTGTGTGAGACCAACTCCACTCAGGTCACTAACCTCACACACCATCACCATTAGACCCGTTTCGCACGAAAACCCTGTTTCATAACACTGAGCATATTTGCCATAAAACGCACTGTGTTGAAATTGAGCTTTATGAGAATTCCACACAAAGCAAAGCTGCAACTGCTCCATTGAAATGCAACGAAATCCATGTTCAGAGATACTTCCATCGCCAAGGCAGTTTTCAGCTAGCCTTGAAATGCAAGGCTCTGGCATCAGCTCCAGCACCAAGTACATGTTAGCTATAGGGACACAACACAGCATGTGGATGAGGCTGTTACTCAACATCAATGGGCAGAGAGTTTCTTGTGTGAGACCAACTCCACTCACGACACTAATCTCACACACCTACACCATTAGACCCGTTTCGCACGAAAACCCTGCTTTGTAACTCTGTGCGTATTTGCCATAAAACGCACTGTGTGAAAATTGAGCTTTGTACGATTCCAGACAAAGCAAAGCAGTAACTACTCCATTGAAATGCAATGAACTCCACGTTCAGAGATACCTTCATCGCCAAGGCAATTTTCAGCTAGCCTTGAAATGCAAGGCTCTGGCATCAGCTCCAGCACCAAGTACATGCAAGCTATACGGACACAACACAGCATGTGGATGAGGCCTTTACTCAACATCAATGGGCAGAGAGTTTCTTGTGTGAGACCAACTCCACTCAGGTCACTAATCTCACACACCTATACCATTAGACCCGTTTCGCACGAAAACCCTGTTTGGTCACACTGTGCATATTTGTCATAAAACGCACTGTGTTGCAATTGAGCTTTATGAGAATTCCAGACAAAGCAAAGCTGTAACTGCTCCATTGAAATGCAACGAACTCCACGTTCAGAGATACTTCCATCGCCAAGGCAATTTTCAGCTAGCCTTGAAATGCAGGTCTCTTCCTTCAACTTCAGCTTTAAATACATGGTAGCTATACGGACACAACACAGCATGTGGATGAGGCCTTTACTCAACATCAATGGGCAGAGAGTTTCTTGTGTGAGACCAACTCCACTCAGGTCACTAACCTCACACACCATCACCATTACACCCGTTTCGCACAAAAAAACAGTTTCGTCACAGTGTGTGTAATGGTCATAGAACGCATTGCAGTGAAAACTGGTTTATTGCGTATACACCACAAAGCAAAGCTGTAACTGCTCCATTGAAGTGCAACCAACTCCACGTTCAGAGAACACTTCATCACCAAGGCAATTTTCAGATAGCTTTGAAATGGAAGGCTCTTACATCAACTTCGGCTTTAAATGCATGTTCGCTATACGGACTAAACAGCATGTGGATGAGGCCTTTACTCAACATCAATGGGCAGAGAGTTTCTTGTGTGAGACCAACTCCACTCAGGTCACTAACCTCACACACCATTACCATTAGACCCGTTTCGCACGAAAACCCTGTTTCATAACACTGAGCATATTTGCCATAAAACGCACTGTGTTGAAATTGAGCTTTATGAGAATTCCACACAAAGCAAAGCTGCAACTGCTCCATTGAAATGCAACCAACTCCACGTTCAGAGATACCTTCATCGCCAAGGCACTTTTCAGCTAGCCTTGAAATGCAAGGCTCTGGCATCAGCTCCAGCACCAAGTACATGTTAGCTATACGGATATACACAGCATGTGGATGAGGCTTTTACTCAACATCAATGGGCAGAGAGTTTCTTGTGTGAGACCAACTCCACTCAGGTCACTAATCTCACAAACCTACACCATTAGACCCGTTTTGCACGAAAACCCTGTTTGGTCACACTATGCATATTTGTCAGAAAACGCACTGTGTTGAAATTGAGCTTTATGAGAATTCCACACAAAGCAAAGCTGTAACTGCTCCATTGAAATGCAACAAACTCCACGTTCAGAGATACCTTCATCGCCAAGGCAGTTTTCAGCTAGCCTTGAAATGCAAGGCTCTGGCATCAGCTCCAGCACCAAGTACATGTTAGCTATAGGGACACAACACAGCATGTGGATGAGGCTGTTACTCAACATCAATGGGCAGAGAGTTTCTTGTGTGAGACCAACTCCACTCAGGACACTAATCTCACACACCTACATACACCATTAGACCCGTTTCGCACAAAAACCCTGTTTGGTCACACTGTGCATATTTGTCATAAAACGCACTGTGTTGAAATTGAGCTTTATGAGAATTCCAGACAAAGCAAAGCTGTAACTGCTCCATTGAAATGCAACGAACTCCACGTTCAGAGATACTTCCATTGCCAAGGCAATTTTCAGCTAGCCTTGAAATGCAGGTCTCTTCCTTCAACTTCAGCTTTAAATACATGGTAGCTATACGGACACAACACAGCATGTGGATGAGGCCTTTACTCAACATCAATGGGCAGAGAGTTTCTTGTGTGAGACCAACTCCACTCAGGTCACTAACCTCACACACCATCACCATTACACCCGTTTCGCACGAAAAAACAGTTTCGTCACAGTGTGTGTAATGGTCATAGAACGCATTGCAGTGAAAACTGGTTTATTGCGTATACACCACAAAGCAAAGCTGTAACTGCTCCATTGAAGTGCAACCAACTCCACGTTCAGAGAACACTTCATCACCAAGGCAATTTTCAGATAGCTTTGAAATGGAAGGCTCTTACATCAACTTCGGCTTTAAATACATGTTCGCTATACGGACTAAACAGCATGTGGATGAGGCCTTTACTCAACATCAATGGGCAGAGAGTTTCTTGTGTGAGACCAACTCCACTCAGGTCACTAACCTCACACACCATCACCATTAGACCCGTTTCGCACGAAAACCCTGTTTCATAACACTGAGCATATTTGCCATAAAACGCACTGTGTGAAAATCGAGCTTTATACGATTCCAGACAAAGCAAAGCAGTAACTGCTCCATTGAAATGCAATGAACTCCACGTTCAGAGATACCTTCATCGCCAAGGCAATTTTCAGCTAGCCTTGAAATGCAAGGCTCTGGCATCAGCTCCAGTACCAAGTACATGTTAGCTATAAGGATATACACAGCATGTGGATGAGGCTTTTACTCAACATCAATGGGCAGAGAGTTTCTTGTGTGAGACCAACTCCACTCAGGTCACTAACCTCACACACCATCACCATTAGACCCGTTTCGCACGAAAACCCTGTTTCATAACACTGAGCATATTTGCCATAAAACGCACTGTGTGAAAATCGAGCTTTATACGATTCCAGACAAAGCAAAGCAGTAACTGCTCCATTGAAATGCAATGAACTCCACGTTCAGAGATACCTTCATCGCCAAGGCAATTTTCAGCTAGCCTTGAAATGCAAGGCTCTGGCATCAGCTCCAGTACCAAGTACATGTTAGCTATAAGGATATACACAGCATGTGGATGAGGCTTTTACTCAACATCAATGGGCAGAGAGTTTCTTGTGTGAGACCAACTCCACTCAGGTCACTAATCTCACACACCTACACCATTAGACCCGTTTTGCACGAAAACCCTGTTTGGTCACACTATGCATATTTGTCAGAAAACGCACTGTGTTGAAATTGAGCTTTATGAGAATTCCACAAAAAGCAAAGCTGTAACTGCTCCATTGAAATGCAACGAACTCCACGTTCAGAGATACCTTCATCGCCAAGGCAGTTTTCAGCTAGCCTTGAAATGCAAGGCTCTGGCATCAGCTCCAGCACCAAGTACATGCAAGCTATACGGACACAACACAGCATGTGGATGAGGCTGTTACTCAACATCAATGGGCAGAGAGTTTCTTGTGTGAGACCAACTCCACTCAGGTCACTAATCTCACACACCTACACCATTAGACCAGTTTTGCACGAAAACCCTGTTTGGTCACACTATGCATATTTGTCAGAAAACGCACTGTGTTGAAATTGAGCTTTATGAGAATTCCACACAAAGCAAAGCTGTAACTGCTCCATTGAAATGCAACGAACTCCACGTTCAGAGATACTTCCATCGCCAAGGCAATTTTCAGCTAGCCTTGAAATGCAGGTCTCTTCCTTCAACTTCAGCTTTAAATACATGGTAGCTATACGGACACAACACAGCATGTGGTTGAGGCCTTTACTCAACATCAATGGGCAGAGAGTTTCTTGTGTGAGACCAACTCCACTCAGGTCACTAACCTCACACACCATCACCATTACTCCCGTTTCGCACGAAGAAACAGTTTCGTCACAGTGTGTGTAATGGTCATAGAACGCATTGCAGTGAAAACTGGTTTATTGCGTATACACCACAAAGCAAAGCTGTAACTGCTCCATTGAAGTGCAACCAACTCCACGTTCAGAGAACACTTCATCACCAAGGCAATTTTCAGATAGCTTTGAAATGCAAGGCTCTTACATCAACTTCGGCTTTAAATACATGTTCGCTATACGGACTAAACAGCATGTGGATGAGGCCTTTACTCAACATCAATGGGCAGAGAGTTTCTTGTGTGAGACCAACTCCACTCAGGTCACTAACCTCACACACCATCACCATTAGACCCGTTTCGCACGAAAACCCTGTTTCATAACACTGAGCATATTTGCCATAAAACGCACTGTGTTGAAATTGAGCTTTATGAGAATTCCACACAAAGCAAAGCTGCAACTGCTCCATTGAAATGCAACCAACTCCACGTTCAGAGATACTTCCATCGCCAAGGCAATTTTCAGCTAGCCTTGAAATGCAAGGCTCTGGCATCAGCTCCAGCACCAAGTACATGTTAGCTATAGGGACACAACACAGCATGTGGATGAGGCTGTTACTCAACATCAATTGGCAGAGAGTTTCTTGTGTGAGACCAACTCCACTCACGACACTAATCTCAAACACCATCACCATTAGACCCGTTTCGCACGAAAACCCTGCTTTGTAACTCTGTGCGTATTTGCCATAAAACGCACTGTGTGAAAATCGAGCTTTATACGATTCCAGACAAAGCAAAGCAGTAACTGCTCCATTGAAATGCAATGAACTCCACGTTCAGAGATACCTTCATCGCCAAGGCACTTTTCAGCTAGCCTTGAAATGCAAGGCTCTGGCATCAGCTCCAGCACCAAGTACATGTTAGCTATACGGATATACACAGCATGTGGATGAGGCTTTTACTCAACATCAATGGGCAGAGAGTTTCTTGTGTGAGACCAACTCCACTCAGGTCACTAATCTCACAAACCTACACCATTAGACCCGTTTTGCACGAAAACCCTGTTTGGTCACACTATGCATATTTGTCAGAAAACGCACTGTGTTGAAATTGAGCTTTATGAGAATTCCACACAAAGCAAAGCTGTAACTGCTCCATTGAAATGCAACGAACTCCACGTTCAGAGATACCTTCATCGCCAAGGCAGTTTTCAGCTAGCCTTGAAATGCAAGGCTCTGGCATCAGCTCCAGCACCAAGTACATGTTAGCTATAGGGACACAACACAGCATGTGGATGAGGCTTTTACTCAACATCAATGGGCAGAGAGTTTCTTGTGTGAGACCAACTCCACTCAGGACACTAATCTCACACACCTACACCATTAGACCCGTTTCACACGAAAACCCTGCTTTGTAACTCTGTGCGTATTTGCCATAAAACGCACTGTGTGAAAATTGAGCTTTATACGATTCCAGACAAAGCAAAGCAGTAACTACTCCATTGAAATGCAATGAACTCCACGTTCAGAGATACCTTCATCGCCAAGGCAATTTTCAGCTAGCCTTGAAATGCAAGGCTCTGGCATCAGCTCCAGCACCAAGTACATGCAAGCTATACGGACACAACACAGCATGTGGATGAGGCTGTTACTCAACATCAATTGGCAGAGAGTTTCTTGTGTGAGACCAACTCCACTCAGGTCACTAACCTCACACACCATCACCATTACACCCGTTTCGCACGAAAAAACAGTTTCGTCACAGTGTGTGTAATGGTCATAGAACGCATTGCAGTGAAAACTGGTTTATTGCGTATACACCACAAAGCAAAGCTGTAACTGCTCCATTGAAGTGCAACCAACTCCACGTTCAGAGAACACTTCATCACCAAGGCAATTTTCAGATAGCTTTGAAATGGAAGGCTCTTACATCAACTTCGGCTTTAAATACATGTTCGCTATACGGACTAAACAGCATGTGGATGAGGCTTTTACTCAACATCAATGGGCAGAGAGTTTCTTGTGTGAGACCAACTCCACTCAGGTCACCATCACCATTAGACCCGTTTCGCACGAAAACCCTGTTTCATAACACTGAGCATATTTGCCATAAAACGCACTGTGTTGAAATTGAGCTTTATGAGAATTCCACACAAAGCAAAGCTGCAACTGCTCCATTGAAATGCAAGGAAATCCATCTTCAGAGATACTTCCATCGCCAAGGCAATTTTCAGCTAGCCTTGAAATGCAAGGCTCTGAGATCAGCTCCAGCACCAAGTACATGTTAGCTATAGGGACACAACACAGCATGTGGATGAGGCTGTTACTCAACATCAATGGGCAGAGAGTTTCTTGTGTGAGACCAACTCCACTCACGACACTAATCTCAAACACCATCACCATTAGACCCGTTTCGCACGAAAACCCTGCTTTGTAACTCTGTGCATATTTGCCATAAAACGCACTGTGTGAAAATTGAGCTTTATACGATTCCAGACAAAGCAAAGCAGTAACTGCTCCATTGAAATGCAATGAACTCCACGTTCAGAGATACCTTCATCGCCAAGGCAATTTTCAGCTAGCCTTGAAATGCAAGGCTCCGGCATCAGCTCCAGCACCAAGCACATGTTAGCTATAGGGACACAACACAGCATGTGGATGAGGCTTTTACTCAACATCAATGGGCAGAGAGTTTCTTGTGTGAGACCAACTCCACTCAGGTCACTAATCTCACACACCTACACCATTAGACCCGTTTCGCACAAAAACCCTGTTTGGTCACACTGTGCATATTTGTCATAAAACGCACTGTGTTGAAATTGAGCTTTATGAGAATTCCAGACAAAGCAAAGCTGTAACTGCTCCATTGAAATACAACGAACTCCACGTTCAGAGATACTTCCATTGCCAAGGCAATTTTCAGCTAGCCTTGAAATGCAGGTCTCTTCCTTCAACTTCAGCTTTAAATACATGGTAGCTATACGGACACAACACAGCATGTGGATGAGGCCTTTACTCAACATCAATGGGCAGAGAGTTTCTTGTGTGAGACCAACTCCACTCAGGTCACTAACCTCACACACCATCACCATTACTCCCGTTTCGCACGAAAAAACAGTTTCGTCACAGTGTGTGTAATGGTCATAGAACGCATTGCAGTGAAAACTGGTTTATTGCGTATACACCACAAAGCAAAGCTGTAACTGCTCCATTGAAGTGCAACCAACTCCACGTTCAGAGAACACTTCATCACCAAGGCAATTTTCAGATAGCTTTGAAATGGAAGGCTCTTACATCAACTTCGGCTTTAAATACATGTTCGCTATACGGACTAAACAGCATGTGGATGAGGCCTTTACTCAACATCAATGGGCAGAGAGTTTCTTGTGTGAGACCAACTCCACTCAGGTCACTAACCTCACACACCATTACCATTAGACCCGTTTCGCACGAAAACCCTGTTTCATAACACTGAGCATATTTGCCATAAAACGCACTGTGTGAAAATTGAGCTTTATACGATTCCAGACAAAGCAAAGCAGTAACTACTCCATTGAAATGCAATGAACTCCACGTTCAGAGATACCTTCATCGCCAAGGCAATTTTCAGCTAGCCTTGAAATGCAAGGCTCTGGCATCAGCTCCAGCACCAAGTACATGCAAGCTATACGGACACAACACAGCATGTGGATGAGGCTGTTACTCAACATCAATGGGCAGAGAGTTTCTTGTGTGAGACCAACTCCACTCACGACACTAATCTCAAACACCATCACCATTAGACCCGTTTCGCACGAAAACCCTGCTTTGTAACTCTGTGCGTATTTGCCATAAAACGCACTGTGTGAAAATCGAGCTTTATACGATTCCAGACAAAGCAAAGCAGTAACTGCTCCATTGAAATGCAATGAACTCCACGTTCAGAGATACCTTCATCGCCAAGGCACTTTTCAGCTAGCCTTGAAATGCAAGGCTCTGGCATCAGCTCCAGCACCAAGTACATGTTAGCTATACGGATATACACAGCATGTGGATGAGGCTTTTACTCAACATCAATGGGCAGAGAGTTTCTTGTGTGAGACCAACTCCACTCAGGTCACTAATCTCACAAACCTACACCATTAGACCCGTTTTGCACGAAAACCCTGTTTGGTCACACTATGCATATTTGTCAGAAAACGCACTGTGTTGAAATTGAGCTTTATGAGAATTCCACACAAAGCAAAGCTGTAACTGCTCCATTGAAATGCAACGAACTCCACGTTCAGAGATACCTTCATCGCCAAGGCAGTTTTCAGCTAGCCCTGAAATGCAAGGCTCTGGCATCAGCTCCAGCACCAAGTACATGTGAGCTATAGGGACACAACACAGCATGTGGATGAGGCTGTTACTCAACATCAATGGGCAGAGAGTTTCTTGTGTGAGACCAACTCCACTCAGGACACTAATCTCACACACCTACACCATTAGACCCGTTTCGCACAAAAACCCTGTTTGGTCACACTGTGCATATTTGTCATAAAACGCACTGTGTTGAAATTGAGCTTTATGAGAATTCCACACAAAGCAAAGCTGTAACTGCTCCATTGAAATGCAACGAACTCCACGTTCAGAGATACTTCCATTGCCAAGGCAATTTTCAGCTAGCCTTGAAATGCAGGTCTCTTCCTTCAACTTCAGCTTTAAATACATGGTAGCTATACGGACACAACACAGCATGTGGATGAGGCCTTTACTCAACATCAATGGGCAGAGAGTTTCTTGTGTGAGACCAACTCCACTCAGGTCACTAACCTCACACACCATCACCATTACACCCGTTTCGCACGAAAAAACAGTTTCGTCACAGTGTGTGTAATGGTCATAGAACGCATTGCAGTGAAAACTGGTTTATTGCGTATACACCACAAAGCAAAGCTGTAACTGCTCCATTGAAGTGCAACCAACTCCACGTTCAGAGAACACTTCATCACCAAGGCAATTTTCAGATAGCTTTGAAATGGAAGGCTCTTACATCAACTTCGGCTTTAAATACATGTTCGCTATACGGACTAAACAGCATGTGGATGAGGCCTTTACTCAACATCAATGGGCAGAGAGTTTCTTGTGTGAGACCAACTCCACTCAGGTCACTAACCTCACACACCATCACCATTAGACCCGTTTCGCACGAAAACCCTGTTTCATAACACTGAGCATATTTGCCATAAAACGCACTGTGTGAAAATCGAGCTTTATACGATTCCAGACAAAGCAAAGCAGTAACTGCTCCATTGAAATGCAATGAACTCCACGTTCAGAGATACCTTCATCGCCAAGGCAATTTTCAGCTAGCCTTGAAATGCAAGGCTCTGGCATCAGCTCCAGTACCAAGTACATGTTAGCTATAAGGATATACACAGCATGTGGATGAGGCTTTTACTCAACATCAATGGGCAGAGAGTTTCTTGTGTGAGACCAACTCCACTCAGGTCACTAACCTCACACACCATCACTATTAGACCCGTTTCGCACGAAAACCCTGTTTCATAACACTGAGCATATTTGCCATAAAACGCACTGTGTGAAAATCGAGCTTTATACGATTCCAGACAAAGCAAAGCAGTAACTGCTCCATTGAAATGCAATGAACTCCACGTTCAGAGATACCTTCATCGCCAAGGCAATTTTCAGCTAGCCTTGAAATGCAAGGCTCTGGCATCAGCTCCAGTACCAAGTACATGTTAGCTATAAGGATATACACAGCATGTGGATGAGGCTTTTACTCAACATCAATGGGCAGAGAGTTTCTTGTGTGAGACCAACTCCACTCAGGTCACTAATCTCACACACCTACACCATTAGACCCGTTTTGCACGAAAACCCTGTTTGGTCACACTATGCATATTTGTCAGAAAACGCACTGTGTTGAAATTGAGCTTTATGAGAATTCCACACAAAGCAAAGCTGTAACTGCTCCATTGAAATGCAACGAACTCCACGTTCAGAGATACCTTCATCGCCAAGGCAGTTTTCAGCTAGCCTTGAAATGCAGGTCTCTTCCTTCAACTTCAGCTTTAAATACATGGTAGCTATACGGACACAACACAGCATGTGGTTGAGGCCTTTACTCAACATCAATGGGCAGAGAGTTTCTTGTGTGAGACCAACTCCACTCAGGTCACTAACCTCACACACCATCACCATTACTCCCGTTTCGCACGAAGAAACAGTTTCGTCACAGTGTGTGTAATGGTCATAGAACGCATTGCAGTGAAAACTGGTTTATTGCGTATACACCACAAAGCAAAGCTGTAACTGCTCCATTGAAGTGCAACCAACTCCACGTTCAGAGAACACTTCATCACCAAGGCAATTTTCAGATAGCTTTGAAATGCAAGGCTCTTACATCAACTTCGGCTTTAAATACATGTTCGCTATACGGACTAAACAGCATGTGGATGAGGCCTTTACTCAACATCAATGGGCAGAGAGTTTCTTGTGTGAGACCAACTCCACTCAGGTCACTAACCTCACACACCATCACCATTAGACCCGTTTCGCACGAAAACCCTGTTTCATAACACTGAGCATATTTGCCATAAAACGCACTGTGTTGAAATTGAGCTTTATGAGAATTCCACACAAAGCAAAGCTGCAACTGCTCCATTGAAATGCAACCAACTCCACGTTCAGAGATACCTTCATCGCCAAGGCAGTTTTCAGCTAGCCTTGAAATGCAAGGCTCTGGCATCAGCTCCAGCACCAAGTACATGTTAGCTATAGGGACACAACACAGCATGTGGATGAGGCTTTTACTCAACATCAATGGGCAGAGAGTTTCTTGTGTGAGACCAACTCCACTCACGACACTAATCTCACACACCTACACCATTAGACCCGTTTCACACGAAAACCCTGCTTTGTAACTCTGTGCGTATTTGCCATAAAACGCACTGTGTGAAAATTGAGCTTTATACGATTCCAGACAAAGCAAAGCAGTAACTACTCCATTGAAATGCAATGAACTCCACGTTCAGAGATACCTTCATCGCCAAGGAAATTTTCAGCTAGCCTTGAAATGCAAGGCTCTGGCATCAGCTCCAGCACCAAGTACATGCAAGCTATACGGACACAACACAGCATGTGGATGAGGCTGTTACTCAACATCAATGGGCAGAGAGTTTCTTGTGTGAGACCAACTCCACTCAGGTCACTAACCTCACACACCATCACCATTACACCCGTTTCGCACGAAAAAACAGTTTCGTCACAGTGTGTGTAATGGTCATAGAACGCATTGCAGTGAAAACTGGTTTATTGCGTATACACCACAAAGCAAAGCTGTAACTGCTCCATTGAAGTGCAACCAACTCCACGTTCAGAGAACACTTCATCACCAAGGCAATTTTCAGATAGCTTTGAAATGGAAGGCTCTTACATCAACTTCGGCTTTAAATACATGTTCGCTATACGGACTAAACAGCATGTGGATGAGGCCTTTACTCAACATCAATGGGCAGAGAGTTTCTTGTGTGAGACCAACTCCACTCAGGTCACCATCACCATTAGACCCGTTTCGCACGAAAACCCTGTTTCATAACACTGAGCATATTTGCCATAAAACGCACTGTGTTGAAATTGAGCTTTATGAGAATTCCACACAAAGCAAAGCTGCAACTGCTCCATTGAAATGCAACGAAATCCATGTTCAGAGATACTTCCATCGCCAAGGCAATTTTCAGCTAGCCTTGAAATGCAAGGCTCTGGCATCAGCTCCAGCACCAAGTACATGTTAGCTATAGGGACACAACACAGCATGTGGATGAGGCTGTTACTCAACATCAATGGGCAGAGAGTTTCTTGTGTGAGACCAACTCCACTCACGACACTAATCTCAAACACCATCACCATTAGACCCGTTTCGCACGAAAACCCTGCTTTGTAACTCTGTGCATATTTGCCATAAAACGCACTGTGTGAAAATCGAGCTTTATACGATTCCAGACAAAGCAAAGCAGTAACTGCTCCATTGAAATGCAATGAACTCCACGTTCAGAGATACCTTCATCGCCAAGGCAATTTTCAGCTAGCCTTGAAATGCAAGGCTCCGGCATCAGCTCCAGCACCAAGCACATGTTAGCTATAGGGACACAACACAGCATGTGGATGAGGCTTTTACTCAACATCAATGGGCAGAGAGTTTCTTGTGTGAGACCAACTCCACTCAGGTCACTAATCTCACACACCTACACCATTAGACCCGTTTCGCACAAAAACCCTGTTTGGTCACACTGTGCATATTTGTCATAAAACGCACTGTGTTGAAATTGAGCTTTATGAGAATTCCACACAAAGCAAAGCTGTAACTGCTCCATTGAAATGCAACGAACTCCACGTTCAGAGATACTTCCATTGCCAAGGCAATTTTCAGCTAGCCTTGAAATGCAGGTCTCTTCCTTCAACTTCAGCTTTAAATACATGGTAGCTATACGGACACAACACAGCATGTGGATGAGGCCTTTACTCAACATCAATGGGCAGAGAGTTTCTTGTGTGAGACCAACTCCACTCAGGTCACTAACCTCACACACCATCACCATTACACCCGTTTCGCACGAAAAAACAGTTTCGTCACAGTGTGTGTAATGGTCATAGAACGCATTGCAGTGAAAACTGGTTTATTGCGTATACACCACAAAGCAAAGCTGTAACTGCTCCATTGAAGTGCAACCAACTCCACGTTCAGAGAACACTTCATCACCAAGGCAATTTTCAGATAGCTTTGAAATGGAAGGCTCTTACATCAACTTCGGCTTTAAATACATGTTCGCTATACGGACTAAACAGCATGTGGATGAGGCCTTTACTCAACATCAATGGGCAGAGAGTTTCTTGTGTGAGACCAACTCCACTCAGGTCACTAACCTCACACACCATCACCATTAGACCCGTTTCGCACGAAAACCCTGTTTCATAACACTGAGCATATTTGCCATAAAACGCACTGTGTGAAAATTGAGCTTTATACGATTCCAGACAAAGCAAAGCAGTAACTACTCCATTGAAATGCAATGAACTCCACGTTCAGAGATACCTTCATCGCCAAGGCAATTTTCAGCTAGCCTTGAAATGCAAGGCTCTGGCATCAGCTCCAGCACCAAGTACATGCAAGCTATACGGACACAACACAGCATGTGGATGAGGCTGTTACTCAACATCAATGGGCAGAGAGTTTCTTGTGTGAGACCAACTCCACTCAGGTCACTAATCTCACACACCTATACCATTAGACCCGTTTCGCACGAAAACCCTGTTTGGTCACACTGTGCATATTTGTCATAAAACGCACTGTGTTGAAATTGAGCTTTATGAGAATTCCACAAAAAGCAAAGCTGTAACTGCTCCATTGAAATGCAACGAACTCCACGTTCAGAGATACTTCCATCGCCAAGGCAATTTTCAGCTAGCCTTGAAATGCAAGGCTCTGGCATCAGCTCCAGCACCAAGTACATGTTAGCTATAGGGACACAACACAGCATGTGGATGAGGCCTTTACTCAACATCAATGGGCAGAGAGTTTCTTGTGTGAGACCAACTCCACTCAGGTCACTAACCTCACACACCATCACCATTACTCCCGTTTCGCAGGAAAAAACAGTTTCGTCACAGTGTGTGTAATGGTCATAGAACGCATTGCAGTGAAAACTGGTTTATTGCGTATACACCACAAAGCAAAGCTGTAACTGCTCCATTGAAGTGCAACCAACTCCACGTTCAGAGAACACTTCATCACCAAGGCAATTTTCAGATAGCTTTGAAATGGAAGGCTCTTACATCAACTTCGGCTTTAAATACATATTCGCTATACGGACTAAACAGCATGTGGATGAGGCCTTTACTCAACATCAATGGGCAGAGAGTTTCTTGTGTGAGACCAACTCAACTCAGGTCACTAACCTCACACACCATCACCATTAGATCCGTTTCGCACGAAAACCCTGTTTGGACACACTAGGCATATTTGTCAGAAAACGCACTGTGTTGAAATTGAGCTTTATGAGAATTCCACACAAAGCAAAGCTGTAACTGCTCCATTGAAATGCAACGAACTCCACGTTCAGAGATACCTTCATCGCCAAGGCAGTTTTCAGCTAGCCTTGAAATGCAAGGCTCTGGCATCAGCTCCAGCACCAAGTACATGTTAGCTATAGGGACACAACACAGCATGTGGATGAGGCTGTTACTCAACATCAGTTCGCACAAAATTTCTTGTGTGAGACCAACTCCACTCACGACACTAATCTCACACACCTACACCATTAGACCCGTTTCGCACGAAAACCCTGCTTTGTAACTCTGTGCGTATTTGTCATAAAACGCACTGTGTGAAAATTGAGCTTTATACGATTCCAGACAAAGCAAAGCAGTAACTACTCCATTGAAATGCAATGAACTCCACGTTCAGAGATACCTTCATCGCCAAGGCAATTTTCAGCTAGCCTTGAAATGCAAGGCTCTGGCATCAGCTCCAGCACCAAGTACATGCAAGCTATACGGACACAACACAGCATGTGCATGAGGCTGTTACTCAACATCAATGGGCAGAGAGTTTCTTGTGTGAGACCAACTCCACTCAGGTCACTAATCTCACACACCTATACCATTAGACCCGTTTCGCACGAAAACCCTGTTTGGTCACACTGTGCATATTTGTCATAAAACGCACTGTGTTGAAATTGAGCTTTATGGGAATTCCAGACAAAGCAAAGCTGTAACTGCTCCATTGAAATGCAACGAACTCCACGTTCAGAGATACTTCCATTGCCAAGGCAATTTTCAGCTAGCCTTGAAATGCAGGTCTCTTCCTTCAACTTCAGCTTTAAATACATGGTAGCTATACGGACACAACACAGCATGTGGATGAGGCCTTTACTCAACATCAATGGGCAGAGAGTTTCTTGTGTGAGACCAACTCCACTCAGGTCACTAACCTCACACACCATCACCATTACACCCGTTTCGCACGAAAAAACAGTTTCGTCACAGTGTGTGTAATGGTCATAGAACGCATTGCAGTGAAAACTGGTTTATTGCGTATACACCACAAAGCAAAGCTGTAACTGCTCCATTGAAGTGCAACCAACTCCACGTTCAGAGAACACTTCATCACCAAGGCAATTTTCAGATAGCTTTGAAATGGAAGGCTCTTACATCAACTTCGGCTTTAAATACATGTTCGCTATACGGACTAAACAGCATGTGGATGAGGCCTTTACTCAACATCAATGGGCAGAGAGTTTCTTGTGTGAGACCAACTCCACTCAGGTCACTAACCTCACACACCATCACCATTAGACCCGTTTCGCACGAAAACCCTGTTTCATAACACTGAGCATATTTGCCATAAAACGCACTGTGTGAAAATCGAGCTTTATACGATTCCAGACAAAGCAAAGCAGTAACTGCTCCATTGAAATGCAATGAACTCCACGTTCAGAGATACCTTCATCGCCAAGGCAATTTTCAGCTAGCCTTGAAATGCAAGGCTCTGGCATCAGCTCCAGTACCAAGTACATGTTAGCTATAAGGATATACACAGCATGTGGATGAGGCTTTTACTCAACATCAATGGGCAGAGAGTTTCTTGTGTGAGACCAACTCCACTCAGGTCACTAATCTCACACACCTTCACCATTAGACCCGTTTTGCACGAAAACCCTGTTTGGTCACACTATGCATATTTGTCAGAAAACGCACTGTGTTGAAATTGAGCTTTATGAGAATTCCACACAAAGCAAAGCTGTAACTGCTCCATTGAAATGCAACGAACTCCACGTTCAGAGATACCTTCATCGCCAAGGCAGTTTTCAGCTAGCCTTGAAATGCAAGGCTCTGGCATCAGCTCCAGCACCAAGTACATGCAAGCTATAGGGACACAACACAGCATGTGGATGAGGCTGTTACTCAACATCAATGGGCAGAGAGTTTCTTGTGTGAGACCAACTCCACTCACGACACTAATCTCACACACCATCACCATTAGACCCGTTTCGCACGAAAACCCTGCTTTGTAACTCTGTGCGTATTTGCCATAAAACGCACTGTGTGAAAATTGAGCTTTATACGATTCCAGACAAAGCAAAGCAGTAATTACTCCATTGAAATGCAATGAACTCCACGTTCAGAGATACCTTCATCGCCAAGGCAATTTTCAGCTAGCCTTGAAATGCAAGGCTCTGGCATCAGCTCCAGCACCAAGTACATGCAAGCTATACGGACACAACACAGCATGTGGATGAGGCTGTTACTCAACATCAATGGGCAGAGAGTTTCTTGTGTGAGACCAACTCCACTCAGGTCACTAATCTCACACACCTATACCATTAGACCCGTTTCGCACGAAAACCCTGTTTGGTCACACTGTGCATATTTGTCATAAAACGCACTGTGTTGAAATTGAGCTTTATGAGAATTCCACACAAAGCAAAGCTGTAACTGCTCCATTGAAATGCAACGAACTCCACGTTCAGAGATACTTCCATCGCCAAGGCAATTTTCAGCTAGCCTTGAAATGCAGGTCTCTTCCTTCAACTTCAGCTTTAAATACATGGTAGCTATACGGACACAACACAGCATGTGGTTGAGGCCTTTACTCAACATCAATGGGCAGAGAGTTTCTTGTGTGAGACCAACTCCACTCAGGTCACTAACCTCACACACCATCACCATTACTCCCGTTTCGCACGAAAAAACAGTTTCGTCACAGTGTGTGTAATGGTCATAGAACGCATTGCAGTGAAAACTGGTTTATTGCGTATACACCACAAAGCAAAGCTGTAACTGCTCCATTGAAGTGCAACCAACTCCACGTTCAGAGAACACTTCATCACCAAGGCAATTTTCAGATAGCTTTGAAATGGAAGGCTCTTACATCAACTTCGGCTTTAAATACATGTTCGCTATACGGACTAAACAGCATGTGGATGAGGCCTTTACTCAACATCAATGGGCAGAGAGTTTCTTGTGTGAGACCAACTCCACTCAGGTCACTAACCTCACACACCATCACCATTAGACCCGTTTCGCACGAAAACCCTGTTTCATAACACTGAGCATATTTGCCATAAAACGCACTGTGTTGAAATTGAGCTTTATGAGAATTCCACACAAAGCAAAGCTGCAACTGCTCCATTGAAATGCAACGAAATCCATGTTCAGAGATACCTTCATCGCCAAGGCGATTTTCAGCTAGCCTTGAAATGCAAGGCTCTGGCATCAGCTCCAGCACCAAGCACATGTTAGCTATAGGGACACAACACAGCATGTGGATGAGGCTGTTACTCAACATCAATTGGCACAATGTTTCTTGTGTGAGACCAACTCCACTCACGACACTAATCTCACACACCTACACCATTAGACCCGTTTTGCACGAAAACCCTGTTTGGTCACACTATGCATATTTGTCAGAAAACGCACTGTGTTGAAATTGAGCTTTATGAGAATTCCACACAAAGCAAAGCTGTAACTGCTCCATTGAAATGCAACGAACTCCACGTTCAGAGATACCTTCATCGCCAAGGCAGTTTTCAGCTAGCCTTGAAATGCAAGGCTCTGGCATCAGCTCCAGCACCAAGTACATGTTAGCTATAGGGACACAACACAGCATGTGGATGAGGCTGTTACTCAACATCAATGGGCAGAGAGTTTCTTGTGTGAGACCAACTCCACTCACGACACTAATCTCACACACCTACACCATTAGACCCGTTTCGCACGAAAACCCTGCTTTGTAACTCTGTGCGTATTTGCCATAAAACGCACTGTGTGAAAATTGAGCTTTATACGATTCCAGACAAAGCAAAGCTGTAACTGCTCCATTGAAATGCAACGAACTCCACGTTCAGAGATACTTCCATCGCCAAGGCAATTTTCAGCTAGCCTTGAAATGCAGGTCTCTTCCTTCAACTTCAGCTTTAAATACATGGTAGCTATACGGACACAACACAGCATGTGGATGAGGCCTTTACTCAACATCAATGGGCAGAGAGTTTCTTGTGTGAGACCAGCTCCACTCAGGTCACTAACCTCACACACCATCACCATTACACCCGTTTCGCACGAAAAAACAGTTTAGTCACAGTGTGTGTAATGGTCATAGAACGCATTGCACTGAAAACTGGTTTATTGCGTATACACCACAAAGCAAAGCTGTAACTGCTCCATTGAAGTGCAACCAACTCCACGTTCAGAGAACACTTCATCACCAAGGCAATTTTCAGTTAGCTTTGAAATGGAAGGCTCCTACATCAACTTCAGCTTTAAATACATGTTCGTTATACGGACTAAACAGCATTTGGATAAGGCTTTTACTCAACATCAATGGGCAGAGAGTTTCTTGTGTGAGACCAACTCCACTCAGGTCACTAACCTCACACACCATCACCATTAGACCCGTTTCACACGAAAACCCTATTTCGTAACACTGAGCATATTTGCCATAAAACGCACTGTGTTGAAGTTGAGCTTTATGAGAATTCCACACAAAGCAAAGCTGCAACTGCTCCATTGAAATGCAACGAAATCCATGTTCAGAGATACTTCCATCGCCAAGGCAATTTTCAGCTAGCCTGGAAATGCAGGTCTCTTCCATCAACTTCAGCTTTAAATACATGTTAGCTAGACGGACACAGCACAGCATGTGGATGAGGTACAGCCTCTATGGAAATCAGTATGGAGAACATTCAAACAACTCAAATTCAACATACCGTATGATCCAGCAATAGCACTCCTAGGAATATATCCAGAACACTTGTTCTATGAGAAACCAACATGTACTCCTATGTTCATAGCAGCACAATCAGTAATTGCAAAAACATGGAAACAACCAAAATGCCCATCAAAAGAGGATTGGATAAGAAAGCTATGGTTCATCTACTCCATGGAATACTGCTCAGCTATTAAAAAAAACAAAATGCAGTTCTTTGTGGCCAAATGGGCCAAACTGGAAACCATAATGCTAAGGGAAATGAGCCAATCCCAAAAGGTTAAATACCACATGTTTGCCTTAATTTAAGATGCTATGATGTTATGTATAACATGTTATGTTTTGAATGTTATATGTTGTGTATAAACTAAAATTGAAGTATAGGTGAGGTGGTCACAGAAGGTGACTGGGAACCCGCATTTACTTTTAACATATTGGTTACTCATTACTATGTCAATTAATTCCATAATGATGTAAATTTTTGCTGATGGTATGTTGGAGCTTTCAATTGACTGGGATGATACTCTGCTGGCTCTGTCATCAGACCAGAGAGGGTATACCTAAGAAACCGTTGAACTTGACGGGACAATAAGATGCTGGACTCTATGTTTGGTATACGCTTGCAATGGGGAAATCTCAACTGAACTTGAGCTGTGGTTATGCAATAAGGTGGATGAATCCACCATGGTGGGAGGGTTTGGGGAGGGGTGGGGAGAACCCAAGTATCTATGTAACTGTGTCACATAATGCAATGTAATTACTGAAGTTAAATAATAAATAATTAAAAAAAAAAGAAATTGAGCTTTATGAGAATTCCACACAAAGCAAAGCTGTAACTGCTCCATTGAAATGCAACGAACTCCACGTTCAGAGATACCTTCATCGCCAAGGCAATTTTCAGCTAGCCTTGAAATGCAAGGCAATGGAATGAGCTCCAGCACCAAGTACACGCAAGCTATAGGGACACAGCACAGCATGTGGATGAGGCTTTTCTTCAACACGAAAGGGCACAATGTTTCTTGTGTGAGACCAACTCCACTCAAGTCAATAACCTCACACACTTACACCATTAGACCCGTTTCGCACGAAAACCCTGTTTGGTCACACTGTGCGTATTTGTCATAAAACGCACTGTGTTGAAATTGAGCTTTATGAGAATTCCAGACAAAGCAAAGCTGTAACTGCTCCATTGAAATGCAACGAACTCCACGTTCAGAGATACCTTCATCGCCAAGGCAATTTTCAGCTAGCCTTGAAATGCAAGTCTCTTCCATCAACTTCAGCTTTAAATACATGGTAGCTATACGGACACAACACAGCATGTGGATGAGGCTTTTACTCAACATCAATGGGCAGAGAGTTTCTTGTGTGAGACCAACTCCACTCAGGTCACTAACCTCACACACCATCACCATTACAACCGTTTTGCACGAAAAAACAGTTTCGTCACAGTGTGTGTAATGGTCATAGAACGCATTGCAGTGAAAACCGGTTTATTGCGTATCCACCACAAAGCAAAGCTGTAACTGCTCCATTGAAGTGCAACCAACTCCACGTTCAGAGAACATTTCGACACCAAGGCAATTTTCAGATAGCTTTGAAATGGAAGGCTCTTACATCAACTTCGGCTTTAAATACATGTTCGCTATACGGACACACCACAGCATGTGGATGAGGCCTCAACTCCACTCAGGTCACTAACCTCACACACCATCACCATTAGACCCGTTTCGCACGAAAACCCTGTTTCGTAACACTGAGCATATTTGCCATAAAACGCACTGTGTTGAAATTGAGCTTTATGAGAATTCCACACAAAGCAAAGTTGCAACTGCTCCATTGAAATGCAACGAACTCCATGTTCAGAGATACTTCCATCGCCAAGGCAATTTTCAGCTAGCCTTGAAATGCAAGGCTCTGGCATCAGCTCCAGCACCAAGTACATGTTAGCTATAGGGACACAACACAGCATGTGGATGAGGCTGTTACTCAACATCAATGGGCAGAGAGTTTCTTGTGTGAGACCAACTCCACTCAAGTCGCTAACCTCACACACTTACACCATTAGACCCGTTTCGCACGAAAACCCTTTTGGTAACACTGTGCATATTTGTCATAAAACGCACTGTTTTGAAATTGAGCTTTATGAGAATTCCACACAAAGCAAAGCTGTAACTGCTCCATTGAAATGCAATGAACTCCACGTTCAGAGATACCTTCATCGCCAAGGCAATTTTCAGCTAGCCTTGAACTGTAAGGCAATGGCATCAGCTCCAGCACTAAGTACATGCAAGCTATAGGGACACAGCACAGCATGTGGATGTAGCTTTTCTTCAACACGAAAGGGAACAATGTTTCTTGTGTGAGACCAACTCCACTCAAGTCACTAACCTCACACACTTACACCATTAGACCCGTTTCGCACGAAAACCCTGTTTGTTCACACTGTGCGTATTTCGCATAAAACACACTGTGTTGAAATTGAGCTTTATGAGAATTCCACACAAAGCAAAGCTGTAACTGCTCCATTGAAATGCAACGAACTCCACGTTCAGAGATACCTTCATCGCCAAGGCAATTTTCAGCTAGCCTTGAACTGCAAGGCAATGGCATCAGCTCCAGCACCAAGTACATGTTAGCTATAGGGACACAACACAGCATGTGGATGAGGCTGTTACTCAACATCAATGGGCAGAGAGTTTCTTGTGTGAGACCAACTCCACTCAAGTCGCTAACCTCACACACTTACACCATTAGACCCGTTTCGCACGAAAACCCTTTTGGTAACACTGTGCATATTTGTCATAAAACGCACTGTTTTGAAATTGAGCTTTATGAGAATTCCAGACAAAGCAAAGCTGTAACTGCTCCATTGAAATGCAACAAACTCCACGTTCAGAGATACTTCCATCGCCAAGGCAATTTTCAGCTAGCCTTGAAATGCAGGTCTCTTCCTTCAACTTCAGCTTTAAATACATGGTAGCTATACGGACACAACACAGCATGTGGATGAGGCCTTTACTCAACATCAATGGGCAGAGGGTTTCTTGTGTGAGACCAACTCCACTCAGGTCACTAACCTCACACACCATCACCATTAGAACCGTTTCGCACGAAAAAACAGTTTCGTCACAGTGTGTGTAATGGTCATAGAACGCATTGCAGTGAAAACTGGTTTATTGCGTATGCACCACAAAGCAAAGCTGTAACTGCTCCATTGAAGTGCAACCAACTCCACGTTCAGAGAACACTTCATCAAAAGGCAATTTTCAGATAGCTTTGAAATGGAAGGCTCTTACATCAACTTCGGCTTTAAATACATGTTCGCTATACGGACTAAACAGCATATGGATGAGGCCTTTACTCAACATCAATGGGCAGAGAGTTTCTTGTGTGAGACCAACTCCACTCAGGTCACTAACCTCACACACCATCACCATTAGACCCGTTTCGCACGAAAACCCTGTTTCATAACACTGAGCATATTTGCCATAAAACGCACTGTGTTGAAATTGAGCTTTATGAGAATTCCACACAAAGCAAAGCTGCAACTGCTCCATTGAAATGCAACGAAATCCATGTTCAGAGATACTTCCATCGCCAAGGCAATTTTCAGCTAGCCTTGAAATGCAAGGCTCTGGCATCAGCTCCAGCACCAAGTACATGTTAGCTATAGGGACACAACACAGCATGTGGATGAGGCTGTTACTCAACATCAATTGGCAGAGAGTTTCTTGTGTGAGACCAACTCCACTCACGACACTAATCTCAAACACCATCACCATTAGACCCGTTTCGCACGAAAACCCTGCTTTGTAACTCTGTGCGTATTTGCCATAAAACGCACTGTGTGAAAATCGAGCTTTATACGATTCCAGACAAAGCAAAGCTGTAACTGCTCCATTGAAATGCAATGAACTCCACGTTCAGAGATACCTTCATCGCCAAGGCAATTTTCAGCTAGCCTTGAAATGCAAGGCTCTGGCATCAGCTCCAGCACCAAGCACATGTTAGCTATAGGGACACAACACAGCATGTGGATGAGGCTGTTACTCAACATCAATGGGCAGAGAGTTTCTTGTGTGAGACCAGCTCCACTCAGGTCACTAACCTCACACACCATCACCATTAGACCCGTTTCGCACGAAAACCCTGTTTCATAACACTGAGCATATTTACCATAAAACGCACTGTGTTGAAATTGAGCTTTATGAGAATTCCACACAAAGCAAAGCTGTAACTGCTCCATTGAAATGCAACGAACTCCACGTTCAGAGATACCTTCATCGCCAAGGCAATTTTCAGCTAGCCTTGAAATGCAAGGCTCTGGCATCAGCTCCAGCACCAAGTACATGTTAGCTATAGGGACACAACACAGCATGTGGATGAGGCTGTTACTCAACATCAATGGGCAGAGAGTTTCTTGTGTGAGACCAACTCCACTCAGGTCACTAATCTCACACACTTATACCATTAGACCCGTTTCACACGAAAACCCTGTTTGGTCACACTGTGCATATTTGTCATAAAACGCACTGTGTTGAAATTGAGCTTTATGAGAATTCCAGACAAAGCAAAGCTGTAACTGCTCCATTGAAATGCAACGAACTCCACGTTCAGAGATACTTCCATCGCCAAGGCAATTTTCAGCGAGCCTTGAAATGCAGGTCTCTTCCTTCAACTTCAGCTTTAAATACATGGTAGCTATACGGACACAACACAGCATGTGGATGAGGCCTTTACTCAACATCAATGGGCAGAGAGTTTCTTGTGTGAGACCAACTCCACTCAGGTCACTAACCTCACACACCATCACCATTACACCCGTTTCGCACGAAAAAACAGTTTCGTCACAGTGTGTGTAATGGTCATAGAACGCATTGCAGTGAAACTGGTTTATTGCGTAAACACCACAAAGCAAAGCTGTAACTGCTCCATTGAAGTGCAACCAACTCCACGTTCAGAGAACACTTCATCACCAAGGCAATTTTCAGATAGCTTTGAAATGGAAGGCTCCTACATCAACTTCGGCTTTAAATACATGTTCGCTATACGGACTAAACAGCATGAGGATGAGGCCTTTACTCAACATCAATGGGCAGAGAGTTTCTTGTGTGAGACCAGCTCCACTCAGGTCACTAACCTCACACACCATCACCATTAGACCCGTTTCGCACGAAAACCCTGTTTCATAACACTGAGCATATTTGCCATAAAACGCACTGTGTTGAAATTGAGCTTTATGAGAATTCCAGACAAAGCAAAGCTGTAACTGCTCCATTGAAATGCAATGAACTCCACGTTCAGAGATACCTTCATCGCCAAGGCAATTTTCAGCTAGCCTTGAAATGCAAGGCTCTGGCATCAGCTCCAGCACCAAGTACATGTTAGCTATACAGATATACACAGCATGTGGATGAGGCTTTTACTCAACATCAAAGGGCAGAGAGTTTCTTGTGTGAGACCAACTCCACTCAGGTCACTATTCTCACACACCTATACCATTAGACCCGTTTCGCACGAAAACCCTGTTTGGTCACACTGTGCATATTTGTCATAAAACGCACTGTGTTGAAATTGAGCTTTATGAGAATTCCACACAAAGCAAAGCTGTAACTGCTCCATTGAAATGCAACGAACTCCACGTTCAGAGATACTTATATCGCCAAGGAAATTTTCAGCTAGCCTTGAAATGCAGGTCTCTTCCTTCAACTTCAGCTTTAAATACATGGTAGCTATACGGACACAACACAGCATGTGGATGAGGCTTTTACTCAACATCAATGGGCAGAGAGTTTCTTGTGTGAGACCAACTCCACTCAAGTCGCTAACATCACACACTTACACCATTAGACCCGTTTCGCACGAAAACCCTGTTTCGTAACACTGTGCATATTTGTCATAAAACGCACTGTTTTGAAATTGAGATTTATGAGAATTCCACAAAAAGCAAACCTGTAACTGCTCCATTGAAATGCAATGAACTCCACGTTCAGACATACCTTCGTCGCCAAGGCAATTTTCAGCTAGCCTTGAACTGCAAGGCAATGGCATCAGCTCCAGCACTAAGTACATGCAAGCTATAGGGACACAGCACAGCATGTGGATGTAGCTTTTCTTCAACACGAAAGGGCACAATGTTTCTTGTGTGAGACCAACTCCACTCAAGTCAATAACCTCACACACCATCACCATTAGACCTGTTTCGCATGAAAACCCTGTTTGGTCACACTGTGCGTATTTGGCATAAAATGCACTGTGTTGAAATTGAGCTTTATGAGAATTCCACACAAAGCAAAGCTGTAACTGCTCCATTGAAATGCAACGAACTCCACGTTCAGAGATACCTTCATCAAAAGGCAATTTTCAGCTAGCCTTGAAATGCAAGGCTCTGGCATCAGCTCCAGCACCAAGTACATGTTAGCTATACAGATATACACAGCATGTGGATGAGGCTTTTACTCAACATCAAAGGGCAGAGAGTTTCTTGTGTGAGACCAACTCCACTCAGGTCACTATTCTCACACACCTATACCATTAGACCCGTTTCGCACGAAAACCCTGTTTGGTCACACTGTGCATATTTGTCATAAAACGCACTGTGTTGAAATTGAGCTTTATGAGAATTCCACACAAAGCAAAGCTGTAACTGCTCCATTGAAATGGAACGAACTCCACGTTCAGAGATACTTATATCGCCAAGGAAATTTTCAGCTAGCCTTGAAATGCAGGTCTCTTCCTTCAACTTCAGCTTTAAATACATGGTAGCTATACGGACACAACACAGCATGTGGATGAGGCTTTTACTCAACATCAATGGGCAGAGAGTTTCTTGTGTGAGGCCAACTCCACTCAAGTCGCTAACATCACACACTTACACCATTAGACCCGTTTCGCACGAAAACCCTGTTTGGTCACACTGTGCATATTTGTCATAAAACGCACTGTTTTGAAATTGAGATTTATGAGAATTCCACAAAAAGCAAACCTGTAACTGCTCCATTGAAATGCAATGAACTCCACGTTCAGACATACCTTCGTCGCCAAGGCAATTTTCAGCTAGCCTTGAACTGCAAGGCAATGGCATCAGCTCCAGCACTAAGTACATGCAAGCTATAGGGACACAGCACAGCATGTGGATGTAGCTTTTCTTCAACACGAAAGGGCACAATGTTTCTTGTGTGAGACCAACTCCACTCAAGTCGCTAACCTCACACACCATCACCATTAGACCCGTTTCGCACGAAAACCCTGCTTTGTAACTCTGCGTATTTGCCATAAAACGCACTGTGTGAAAATTGAGCTTTATATGATTCCAGACAAAGCAAAGCAGTAACTGCTCCATTGAAATGCAATGAACTCCACGTTCAGAGATACCTTCATCGGCAAGGCAATTTTCAGCTAGCCTTGAAATGCAGGTCTCTTCCATCAACTTCAGCTTTAAATACATGGTAGCTATACGGACACAACACAGCATGTGGATGAGGCTTTTACTCAACATCAATGGGCAGAGAGTTTCTTGTGTGAGACCAACTCCACTCAGGTCACTAACCTCACACACCATCACCATTACACCCGTTTCGCACGAAAAAACAGTTTCGTCACAGTGTGTGTAATGGTCATAGAACGCATTGCAGTGAAAACCGGTTTATTGCGTATCCACCACAAAGCAAAGCTGTAACTGCTCCATTGAAGTGCAACCAACTCCACGTTCAGAGAACACTTCATCACCAAGGCAATTTTCAGTTAGCTTTGAAATGGAAGGCTCCTACATCAACTTCAGCTTTAAATACATGTTTGTTATACGGACTAAACAGCATTTGGATAAGGTTTTTACTCAACATCAATGGGCAGAGAGTTTCTTGTGTGAGACCAACTCCACTCAGGTCACTAACCTCACACACCATCACCATTAGACCCGTTTCACACGAAAACCCTATTTCGTAACACTGAGCATATTTGCCATAAAACGCACTGTGTTGAAGTTGAGCTTTATGAGAATTCCACACAAAGCAAAGCTGCAACTGCTCCATTGAAATGCAATGAAATCCATGTTCAGAGATACTTCCATCGCCAAGGCAATTTTCAGCTAGCCTGGAAATGCAGGTCTCTTCCATCAACTTCAGCTTTAAATACATGTTAGCTTGACGGACACAGCACAGCATGTGGATGAGGTACAGCCTCTATGGAAATCAGTATGGAGAACATTCAAACAACTCAAATTCAACATACCGTATGATCCAGCAATAGCACTCCTAGGAATATATCCAGAACACTTGTTCTATGAGAAACCAACATGTACTCCTATGTTCATAGCAGCACAATCAGTAATTGCAAAAACATGGAAACAACCAAAATGCCCATCAAAAGAGGATTGGATAAGAAAGCTATGGTTCATCTACTCCATTTAATACTACTCAGCTATTAAAAAAAACAAAATGCAGTTCTTTGTGGCCAAATGGGCCAAACTGGAAACCATAATGCTAAGGGAAATGAGCCAATCCCAAAAGGTTAAATACCACATGTTTGCCTTAATTTAAGATGCTATGATGTTATGTATAACATGTTATGTTTTGAATGTTATATGTTGTGTATAAACTAAAATTGAAGTATAGGTGAGGTGGTCACAGAAGGTGACTGGGTACCCGCATTTACTTTTAACATATTGGTTACTCATTACTATGTCAATTAATTCCATAATGATGTAAATTTTTGCTGATGGTATGTTGGAGCTTTCAATTGACTGGGATGATACTCTGCTGGCTCTGTCATCAGACCAGAGAGGGTATACCTAAGAAACTGTTGAACTTGACGGGACAATAAGATGCTGGACTCTATGTTTGGTAGACGCTTGCAATGGGGAAATCTCAACTGAACTTGAGCTGTGGTTATGCAATAAGGTGGAGGAATCCACCATGGTGGGAGGGTTTGGGGAGGGGTGGGGAGAACCCAAGTATCTATGTAACTGTGTCACATAATACAATGTAATTACTGAAGTTAAATAATAAATAATTAAAAAAAAAAGAAATTGAGCTTTATGAGAATTCCACACAAAGCAAAGCTGTAACTGCTCCATTGAAATGCAACGAAATAAACGTTCAGAGATACCTTCATCGCCAAGGCAATTTTCAGCAAGCCTTGAAATGCAAGGCAATGGAATGAGCTCCAGCACCAAGTACATGCAAGCTATAGGGACACAGCACAGCATGTGGATGAGGCTTTTCTTCAACACGAAAGGGCACAATGTTTCTTGTGTGAGACCAACTCCACTCAAGTCAATAACCTCACACACTTACACCATTAGACCCGTTTCGCACGAAAACCCTGTTTGGTCACACTGTGCGTATTTGTCATAAAACGCACTGTGTTGAAATTGAGCTTTATGAGAATTCCAGACAAAGCAAAGCTGTAACTGCTCCATTGAAATGCAATGAACTCCACGTTCAGAGATACCCTCATCGCCAAGGAAATTTTCAGCTAGCCTTGAAATGCAGGTCTCTTCCTTCAACTTCAGCTTTAAATACATGGTAGCTATACGGACACAACACAGCATGTGGATGAGGCTTTTACTCAACATCAATGGGCAGAGAGTTTCTTGTGTGAGACCAACTCCACTCAAGTCGCTAACATCACACACTTACACCATTAGACCCGTTTCGCACGAAAACCCTGTTTCGTAACACTGTGCATATTTGTCATAAAACGCACTGTTTTGAAATTGAGATTTATGAGAATTCCACAAAAAGCAAACCTGTAACTGCTCCATTGAAATGCAATGAACTCCACGTTCAGACATACCTTCGTCGCCAAGGCAATTTTCAGCTAGCCTTGAACTGCAAGGCAATGGCATCAGCTCCAGCACTAAGTACATGCAAGCTATAGGGACACAGCACAGCATGTGGATGTAGCTTTTCTTCAACACGAAAGGGCACAATGTTTCTTGTGTGAGACCAACTCCACTCAAGTCGCTAACCTCACACACCATCACCATTAGACCCGTTTCGCATGAAAACCCTGTTTGGTCACACTGTGCGTATTTGGCATAAAATGCACTGTGTTGAAATTGAGCTTTATGAGAATTCCACACAAAGCAAAGCTGTAACTGCTCCATTGAAATGCAACGAACTCCACGTTCAGAGATACCTTCATCGCCAAGGCAATTTTCAGCTAGCCTTGAAATGCAAGGCTCTGGCATCAGCTCCAGCACCAAGTACATGTTAGCTATAGGGACACAACACAGCATGTGGATGAGGCTTTTACTCAACATCAATGGGCAGAGAGTTTCTTGTGTGAGACCAACTCCACTCACAACACTAATCTCACACACCTACACCATTAGACCCATTTCGCACGAAAACCCTGCTTTGTAACTCTGCGTATTTGCCATAAAACGCACTGTGTGAAAATTGAGCTTTATATGATTCCAGACAAAGCAAAGCAGTAACTGCTCCATTGAAATGCAATGAACTCCACGTTCAGAGATACCTTCATCGCCAAGGCAATTTTCAGATAGCTTTGAAATGCAGGTCTCTTCCATCAACTTCAGCTTTAAATACATGGTAGCTATACGGACACAACACAGCATGTGGATGAGGCTTTTACTCAACATCAATGGGCAGAGAGTTTCTTGTGTGAGACCAACTCCACTCAGGTCACTAACCTCACACACCATCACCATTACAACCGTTTTGCACGAAAAAACAGTTTCGTCACAGTGTGTGTAATGGTCATAGAACGCATTGCAGTGAAAACCGGTTTATTGCGTATCCACCACAAAGCAAAGCTGTAACTGCTCCATTGAAGTGCAACCAACTCCACGTTCAGAGAACACTTCATCACCAAGGCAATTTTCAGTTAGCTTTGAAATGGAAGGCTCCTACATCAACTTCAGCTTTAAATACATGTTTGTTATACGGACTAAACAGCATTTGGATAAGGCTTTTACTCAACATCAATGGGCAGAGAGTTTCTTGTGTGAGACCAACTCCACTCAGGTCACTAACCTCACACACCATCACCATTAGACCCGTTTCACACGAAAACCCTATTTCGTAACACTGAGCATATTTGCCATAAAACGCACTGTGTTGAAGTTGAGCTTTATGAGAATTCCACACAAAGCAAAGCTGCAACTGCTCCATTGAAATGCAATGAAATCCATGTTCAGAGATACTTCCATCGCCAAGGCAATTTTCAGCTAGCCTGGAAATGCAGGTCTCTTCCATCAACTTCAGCTTTAAATACATGTTAGCTTGACGGACACAGCACAGCATGTGGATGAGGTACAGCCTCTATGGAAATCAGTATGGAGAACATTCAAACAACTCAAATTCAACATACCGTATGATCCAGCAATAGCACTCCTAGGAATATATCCAGAACACTTGTTCTATGAGAAACCAACATGTACTCCTATGTTCATAGCAGCACAATCAGTAATTGCAAAAACATGGAAACAACCAAAATGCCCATCAAAAGAGGATTGGATAAGAAAGCTATGGTTCATCTACTCCATTTAATACTACTCAGCTATTAAAAAAAACAAAATGCAGTTCTTTGTGGCCAAATGGGCCAAACTGGAAACCATAATGCTAAGGGAAATGAGCCAATCCCAAAAGGTTAAATACCACATGTTTGCCTTAATTTAAGATGCTATGATGTTATGTATAACATGTTATGTTTTGAATGTTATATGTTGTGTATAAACTAAAATTGAAGTATAGGTGAGGTGGTCACAGAAGGTGACTGGGTACCCGCATTTACTTTTAACATATTGGTTACTCATTACTATGTCAATTAATTCCATAATGATGTAAATTTTTGCTGATGGTATGTTGGAGCTTTCAATTGACTGGGATGATACTCTGCTGGCTCTGTCATCAGACCAGAGAGGGTATACCTAAGAAACTGTTGAACTTGACGGGACAATAAGATGCTGGACTCTATGTTTGGTATACGCTTGCAATGGGGAAATCTCAACTGAACTTGAGCTGTGGTTATGCAATAAGGTGGAGGAATCCACCATGGTGGGAGGGTTTGGGGAGGGGTGGGGAGAACCCAAGTATCTATGTAACTGTGTCACATAATACAATGTAATTACTGAAGTTAAATAATAAATAATTAAAAAAAAAAAGAAATTGAGCTTTATGAGAATTCCACACAAAGCAAAGCTGTAACTGCTCCATTGAAATGCAACAAAATAAACGTTCAGAGATACCTTCATCGCCAAGGCAATTTTCAGCAAGCCTTGAAATGCAAGGCAATGGAATGAGCTCCAGCACCAAGTACATGCAAGCTATAGGGACACAGCACAGCATGTGGATGAGGCTTTTCTTCAACACGAAAGGGCACAATGTTTCTTGTGTGAGACCAACTCCACTCAAGTCAATAACCTCACACACTTACACCATTAGACCCGTTTCGCACGAAAACCCTGTTTGGTCACACTGTGCGTATTTGTCATAAAACGCACTGTGTTGAAATTGAGCTTTATGAGAATTCCAGACAAAGCAAAGCTGTAACTGCTCCATTGAAATGCAATGAACTCCACGTTCAGAGATACCTTCATCGCCAAGGCAATTTTCAGCTAGCCTTGAAATGCAAGGCTCTGGCATCAGCTCCAGCACCAAGTACATGTTAGCTATACAGATATACACAGCATGTGGATGAGGCTTTTACTCAACATCAAAGGGCAGAGAGTTTCTTGTGTGAGACCAACTCCACTCAGGTCACTATTCTCACACACCTATACCATTAGACCCGTTTCGCACGAAAACCCTGTTTGGTCACACTGTGCATATTTGTCATAAAACGCACTGTGTTGAAATTGAGCTTTATGAGAATTCCACACAAAGCAAAGCTGTAACTGCTCCATTGAAATGCAACGAACTCCACGTTCAGAGATACTTATATCGCCAAGGAAATTTTCAGCTAGCCTTGAAATGCAGGTCTCTTCCTTCAACTTCAGCTTTAAATACATGGTAGCTATACGGACACAACACAGCATGTGGATGAGGCTTTTACTCAACATCAATGGGCAGAGAGTTTCTTGTGTGAGACCAACTCCACTCAAGTCGCTAACATCACACACTTACACCATTAGACCCGTTTCGCACGAAAACCCTGTTTCGTAACACTGTGCATATTTGTCATAAAACGCACTGTTTTGAAATTGAGATTTATGAGAATTCCACAAAAAGCAAACCTGTAACTGCTCCATTGAAATGCAATGAACTCCACGTTCAGACATACCTTCGTCGCCAAGGCAATTTTCAGCTAGCCTTGAACTGCAAGGCAATGGCATCAGCTCCAGCACTAAGTACATGCAAGCTATAGGGACACAGCACAGCATGTGGATGTAGCTTTTCTTCAACACGAAAGGGCACAATGTTTCTTGTGTGAGACCAACTCCACTCAAGTCGCTAACCTCACACACCATCACCATTAGACCCGTTTCGCATGAAAACCCTGTTTGGTCACACTGTGCGTATTTGGCATAAAATGCACTGTGTTGAAATTGAGCTTTATGAGAATTCCACACAAAGCAAAGCTGTAACTGCTCCATTGAAATGCAACGAACTCCACGTTCAGAGATACCTTCATCGCCAAGGCAATTTTCAGCTAGCCTTGAAATGCAAGGCTCTGGCATCAGCTCCAGCACCAAGTACATGTTAGCTATAGGGACACAACACAGCATGTGGATGAGGCTTTTACTCAACATCAATGGGCAGAGAGTTTCTTGTGTGAGACCAACTCCACTCACAACACTAATCTCACACACCTACACCATTAGACCCATTTCGCACGAAAACCCTGCTTTGTAACTCTGCGTATTTGCCATAAAACGCACTGTGTGAAAATTGAGCTTTATATGATTCCAGACAAAGCAAAGCAGTAACTGCTCCATTGAAATGCAATGAACTCCACGTTCAGAGATACCTTCATCGCCAAGGCAATTTTCAGCTAGCCTTGAAATGCAGGTCTCTTCCATCAACTTCAGCTTTAAATACATGGTAGCTATACGGACACAACACAGCATGTGGATGAGGCTTTTACTCAACATCAATGGGCAGAGAGTTTCTTGTGTGAGACCAACTCCACTCAGGTCACTAACCTCACACACCATCACCATTACAACCGTTTTGCACGAAAAAACAGTTTCGTCACAGTGTGTGTAATGGTCATAGAACGCATTGCAGTGAAAACCGGTTTATTGCGTATCCACCACAAAGCAAAGCTGTAACTGCTCCATTGAAGTGCAACCAACTCCACGTTCAGAGAACACTTCATCACCAAGGCAATTTTCAGTTAGCTTTGAAATGGAAGGCTCCTACATCAACTTCAGCTTTAAATACATGTTTGTTATACGGACTAAACAGCATTTGGATAAGGCTTTTACTCAACATCAATGGGCAGAGAGTTTCTTGTGTGAGACCAACTCCACTCAGGTCACTAACCTCACACACCATCACCATTAGACCCGTTTCACACGAAAACCCTATTTCGTAACACTGAGCATATTTGCCATAAAACGCACTGTGTTGAAGTTGAGCTTTATGAGAATTCCACACAAAGCAAAGCTGCAACTGCTCCATTGAAATGCAATGAAATCCATGTTCAGAGATACTTCCATCGCCAAGGCAATTTTCAGCTAGCCTGGAAATGCAGGTCTCTTCCATCAACTTCAGCTTTAAATACATGTTAGCTTGACGGACACAGCACAGCATGTGGATGAGGTACAGCCTCTATGGAAATCAGTATGGAGAACATTCAAACAACTCAAATTCAACATACCGTATGATCCAGCAATAGCACTCCTAGGAATATATCCAGAACACTTGTTCTATGAGAAACCAACATGTACTCCTATGTTCATAGCAGCACAATCAGTAATTGCAAAAACATGGAAACAACCAAAATGCCCATCAAAAGAGGATTGGATAAGAAAGCTATGGTTCATCTACTCCATTTAATACTACTCAGCTATTAAAAAAAACAAAATGCAGTTCTTTGTGGCCAAATGGGCCAAACTGGAAACCATAATGCTAAGGGAAATGAGCCAATCCCAAAAGGTTAAATACCACATGTTTGCCTTAATTTAAGATGCTATGATGTTATGTATAACATGTTATGTTTTGAATGTTATATGTTGTGTATAAACTAAAATTGAAGTATAGGTGAGGTGGTCACAGAAGGTGACTGGGTACCCGCATTTACTTTTAACATATTGGTTACTCATTACTATGTCAATTAATTCCATAATGATGTAAATTTTTGCTGATGGTATGTTGGAGCTTTCAATTGACTGGGATGATACTCTGCTGGCTCTGTCATCAGACCAGAGAGGGTATACCTAAGAAACTGTTGAACTTGACGGGACAATAAGATGCTGGACTCTATGTTTGGTATACGCTTGCAATGGGGAAATCTCAACTGAACTTGAGCTGTGGTTATGCAATAAGGTGGAGGAATCCACCATGGTGGGAGGGTTTGGGGAGGGGTGGGGAGAACCCAAGTATCTATGTAACTGTGTCACATAATACAATGTAATTACTGAAGTTAAATAATAAATAATTAAAAAAAAAAAGAAATTGAGCTTTATGAGAATTCCACACAAAGCAAAGCTGTAACTGCTCCATTGAAATGCAACAAAATAAACGTTCAGAGATACCTTCATCGCCAAGGCAATTTTCAGCAAGCCTTGAAATGCAAGGCAATGGAATGAGCTCCAGCACCAAGTACATGCAAGCTATAGGGACACAGCACAGCATGTGGATGAGGCTTTTCTTCAACACGAAAGGGCACAATGTTTCTTGTGTGAGACCAACTCCACTCAGGTCACTAATCTCACAAACCTACACCATTAGACCCGTTTTGCACGAAAACCCTGTTTGGTCACACTGTGCGTATTTGTCATAAAACGCACTGTGTTGAAATTGAGCTTTATGAGAATTCCAGACAAAGCAAAGCTGTAACTGCTCCATTGAAATGCAATGAACTCCACGTTCAGAGATACCTTCATCGCCAAGGCAATTTTCAGCTAGCCTTGAAATGCAAGGCTCTGGCATCAGCTCCAGCACCAAGTACATGTTAGCTATACAGATATACACAGCATGTGGATGAGGCTTTTACTCAACATCAAAGGGCAGAGAGTTTCTTGTGTGAGACCAACTCCACTCAGGTCACTATTCTCACACACCTATACCATTAGACCCGTTTCGCACGAAAACCCTGTTTGGTCACACTGTGCATATTTGTCATAAAACGCACTGTGTTGAAATTGAGCTTTATGAGAATTCCACACAAAGCAAAGCTGTAACTGCTCCATTGAAATGCAACGAACTCCACGTTCAGAGATACTTATATCGCCAAGGAAATTTTCAGCTAGCCTTGAAATGCAGGTCTCTTCCTTCAACTTCAGCTTTAAATACATGGTAGCTATACGGACACAACACAGCATGTGGATGAGGCTTTTACTCAACATCAATGGGCAGAGAGTTTCTTGTGTGAGACCAACTCCACTCAAGTCGCTAACATCACACACTTACACCATTAGACCCGTTTCGCACGAAAACCCTGTTTCGTAACACTGTGCATATTTGTCATAAAACGCACTGTTTTGAAATTGAGATTTATGAGAATTCCACAAAAAGCAAACCTGTAACTGCTCCATTGAAATGCAATGAACTCCACGTTCAGACATACCTTCGTCGCCAAGGCAATTTTCAGCTAGCCTTGAACTGCAAGGCAATGGCATCAGCTCCAGCACTAAGTACATGCAAGCTATAGGGACACAGCACAGCATGTGGATGTAGCTTTTCTTCAACACGAAAGGGCACAATGTTTCTTGTGTGAGACCAACTCCACTCAAGTCGCTAACCTCACACACCATCACCATTAGACCCGTTTCGCATGAAAACCCTGTTTGGTCACACTGTGCGTATTTGGCATAAAATGCACTGTGTTGAAATTGAGCTTTATGAGAATTCCACACAAAGCAAAGCTGTAACTGCTCCATTGAAATGCAACGAACTCCACGTTCAGAGATACCTTCATCGCCAAGGCAATTTTCAGCTAGCCTTGAAATGCAAGGCTCTGGCATCAGCTCCAGCACCAAGTACATGTTAGCTATAGGGACACAACACAGCATGTGGATGAGGCTTTTACTCAACATCAATGGGCAGAGAGTTTCTTGTGTGAGACCAACTCCACTCACAACACTAATCTCACACACCTACACCATTAGACCCATTTCGCACGAAAACCCTGCTTTGTAACTCTGCGTATTTGCCATAAAACGCACTGTGTGAAAATTGAGCTTTATATGATTCCAGACAAAGCAAAGCAGTAACTGCTCCATTGAAATGCAATGAACTCCACGTTCAGAGATACCTTCATCGCCAAGGCAATTTTCAGCTAGCCTTGAAATGCAGGTCTCTTCCATCAACTTCAGCTTTAAATACATGGTAGCTATACGGACACAACACAGCATGTGGATGAGGCTTTTACTCAACATCAATGGGCAGAGAGTTTCTTGTGTGAGACCAACTCCACTCAGGTCACTAACCTCACACACCATCACCATTACAACCGTTTTGCACGAAAAAACAGTTTCGTCACAGTGTGTGTAATGGTCATAGAACGCATTGCAGTGAAAACCGGTTTATTGCGTATCCACCACAAAGCAAAGCTGTAACTGCTCCATTGAAGTGCAACCAACTCCACGTTCAGAGAACACTTCATCACCAAGGCAATTTTCAGTTAGCTTTGAAATGGAAGGCTCCTACATCAACTTCAGCTTTAAATACATGTTTGTTATACGGACTAAACAGCATTTGGATAAGGCTTTTACTCAACATCAATGGGCAGAGAGTTTCTTGTGTGAGACCAACTCCACTCAGGTCACTAACCTCACACACCATCACCATTAGACCCGTTTCACACGAAAACCCTATTTCGTAACACTGAGCATATTTGCCATAAAACGCACTGTGTTGAAGTTGAGCTTTATGAGAATTCCACACAAAGCAAAGCTGCAACTGCTCCATTGAAATGCAATGAAATCCATGTTCAGAGATACTTCCATCGCCAAGGCAATTTTCAGCTAGCCTGGAAATGCAGGTCTCTTCCATCAACTTCAGCTTTAAATACATGTTAGCTTGACGGACACAGCACAGCATGTGGATGAGGTACAGCATCTATGGAAATCAGTATGGAGAACATTCAAACAACTCAAATTCAACATACCGTATGATCCAGCAATAGCACTCCTAGGAATATATCCAGAACACTTGTTCTATGAGAAACCAACATGTACTCCTATGTTCATAGCAGCACAATCAGTAATTGCAAAAACATGGAAACAACCAAAATGCCCATCAAAAGAGGATTGGATAAGAAAGCTATGGTTCATCTACTCCATTTAATACTACTCAGCTATTAAAAAAAACAAAATGCAGTTCTTTGTGGCCAAATGGGCCAAACTGGAAACCATAATGCTAAGGGAAATGAGCCAATCCCAAAAGGTTAAATACCACATGTTTGCCTTAATTTAAGATGCTATGATGTTATGTATAACATGTTATGTTTTGAATGTTATATGTTGTGTATAAACTAAAATTGAAGTATAGGTGAGGTGGTCACAGAAGGTGACTGGGTACCCGCATTTACTTTTAACATATTGGTTACTCATTACTATGTCAATTAATTCCATAATGATGTAAATTTTTGCTGATGGTATGTTGGAGCTTTCAATTGACTGGGATGATACTCTGCTGGCTCTGTCATCAGACCAGAGAGGGTATACCTAAGAAACTGTTGAACTTGACGGGACAATAAGATGCTGGACTCTATGTTTGGTATACGCTTGCAATGGGGAAATCTCAACTGAACTTGAGCTGTGGTTATGCAATAAGGTGGAGGAATCCACCATGGTGGAAGGGTTTGGGGAGGGGTGGGGAGAACCCAAGTATCTATGTAACTGTGTCACATAATACAATGTAATTACTGAAGTTAAATAATAAATAATTAAAAAAAAAAGAAATTGAGCTTTATGAGAATTCCACACAAAGCAAAGCTGTAACTGCTCCATTGAAATGCAACAAAATAAACGTTCAGAGATACCTTCATCGCCAAGGCAATTTTCAGCAAGCCTTGAAATGCAAGGCAATGGAATGAGCTCCAGCACCAAGTACATGCAAGCTATAGGGACACAGCACAGCATGTGGATGAGGCTTTTCTTCAACACGAAAGGGCACAATGTTTCTTGTGTGAGACCAACTCCACTCAAGTCAATAACCTCACACACTTACACCATTAGACCCGTTTCGCACGAAAACCCTGTTTGGTCACACTGTGCGTATTTGTCATAAAACGCACTGTGTTGAAATTGAGCTTTATGAGAATTCCAGACAAAGCAAAGCTGTAACTGCTCCATTGAAATGCAACGAACTCCACGTTCAGAGATACCTTCATCGCCAAGGCAATTTTCAGCTAGCCTTGAAATGCAAGGCTCTGGCATCAGCTCCAGCACCAAGTACATGTTAGCTATACAGATATACACAGCATGTGGATGAGGCTTTTACTCAACATCAAAGGGCAGAGAGTTTCTTGTGTGAGACCAACTCCACTCAGGTCACTATTCTCACACACCTATACCATTAGACCCGTTTCGCACGAAAACCCTGTTTGGTCACACTGTGCATATTTGTCAGAAAACGCACTGTGTTGAAATTGAGCTTTATGAGAATTCCACACAAAGCAAAGCTGTAACTGCTCCATTGAAATGCAACGAACTCCACGTTCAGAGATACTTATATCGCCAAGGAAATTTTCAGCTAGCCTTGAAATGCAGGTCTCTTCCTTCAACTTCAGCTTTAAATACATGGTAGCTATACGGACACAACACAGCATGTGGATGAGGCTTTTACTCAACATCAATGGGCAGAGAGTTTCTTGTGTGAGACCAACTCCACTCAAGTCGCTAACATCACACACTTACACCATTAGACCCGTTTCGCACGAAAACCCTGTTTCGTAACACTGTGCATATTTGTCATAAAACGCACTGTGTTGAAATTGAGCTTTATGAGAATTCCACAAAGCAGAGCTGTAACTGCTCCATTGAAATGCAACGAACTCCACGTTCAGAGATACCTTCATCGCCAAGGCAATTTTCAGCTAGCCTTGAAATGCAAGGCTCTGGCATCAGCTCCAGCACCAAGTACATGGTAGCTATACGGACACAACACAGCATGTGGATGAGGCTTTTACTCAACATCAATGGGCAGAGAGTTTCTTGTGTGAGACCAACTCCACTCACGACACTAATCTCATACACTTACACCTTTAGACCCGTATCACACGAAAACCCTGTTTCATAACACTGAGCATATTTACCATAAAACGCACTGTGTTGAAATTGAGCTTTATGAGAATTCCACACAAAGCAAAGCTGCAACTGCTCCATTGAAATGCAACGAACTCCACGTTCAGAGATACTTCCATCGCCAAGGCAATTTTCAGCTAGCCTTGAAATGCAAGGCTCTGGCATCAGCTCCAGCACCAATTACATGTTAGCTATAGGGACACAGCACAGCATGTGGATGAGGCGTTCACTCAACACGAAAGGGGCACAACGTGTCTTGTGTGAGAACAACTCCACTCAAGTCGCTAACCTCACACACTTACACCATTAGACCCGTTTCGCACGAAAACCCTGTTTGTTCACACTGTGCGTATTTGCCATAAAACACACTGTGTTGAAATTGAGCTTTATGAGAATTCCACACAAAGCAAAGCTGTAACTGCTCCATTGAAATGCAACGAACTCCACGTTCAGAGATACCTTCATCGCCAAGGCAATTTTCAGCTAGCCTTGAAATGCAAGGCTCTGGCATCAGCTCCAGCACCAAGTACATGTTAGCTATAGGGACACAACACAGCATGTGGATGAGGCTTTTACTCAACATCAATGGGCAGAGAGTTTCTTGTGTGAGACCAACTCCACTCAGGTCACTAATCTCACACGCCATCACCATTAGACCCGTTTCGCACGAAAACCCTGCTTTGTAACTCTGTGCGTATTTGCCGTAAAACGCACTGTGTGAAAATTGAGCTTTATACGATTCCAGACAAAGCAAAGCAGTAACTGCTCCATTGAAATGCAATGAACTCCACGTTCAGAGATACCTTCATCGCCAAGGCAATTTTCAGCTAGCCTTGAAATGCGAGGCTCTGTCATCAGCTCCAGCACCAAGTACATGCAAGCTATACGGACACAACACAGCATGTGGATGAGGCTTTTACTCAACATCAATGGGCAGAGAGTTTCTTGTGTGAGACCAACTCCACTCAGGTCACTAATCTCACACACCTATACAATTAGACCCGTTTCGCATGAAAACCCTGTTTGGTCACACTGTGCATATTTGTCATAAAACGCACTGTGTTGAAATTGAGCTTTATGAGAATTCCAGACAAAGCAAAGCTGTAACTGCTCCATTGAAATGCAATGAACTCCACGTTCAGAGATACTTCCATCGCCAAGGCAATTTTCAGCTAGCCTTGAAATGCAGGTCTCTTCCTTCAACTTCAGCTTTAAATACATGGTAGTTATACGGACACAACACAGCATGTGGATGAGGCCTTTACTCAACATCAATGGGCAGAGAGTTTCTTGTGTGAGACCAACTCCACTCAGGTCACTAACCTCACACACTTACACCATTACACCCGTTTCGCAAGAAAAAACAGTTTTGTCACAGTGTGTGTAATGGTCATAGAACGCATTGCAGTGAAAACTGGTTTATTGCGTATACACCACAAAGCAAAGCTGTAACTGCTCCATTGAAGTGCAAACAACTCCACGTTCAGAGAACACTTCATCACCAAGGCAATTTTCAGATAGCTTTGAAATGGAAGGCTCTTACATCAACTTCGGCTTTAAATACATGTTCGATATACGGACTAAACAGCATGTGGATGAGGCCTTTACTCAACATCAATGGGCAGAGAGTTTCTTGTGTGAGACCAACTCCACTCAGGTCACTAACCTCACACACCATCACCATTAGACCCGTTTCGCACGAAAACCCTGTTTCATAACACTGAGCATATTTGCCATAAAATGCACTGTGTTGAAATTGAGCTTTATGAGAATTCCACACAAAGCAAAGCTGCAACTGCTCCATTGAAATGCAACGAACTCCATGTTCAGAGATACTTCCATCGCCAAGGCAATTTTCAGCTAGCCTTGAAATGCAAGGCTCTGGCATCAGCTCCAGCACCAAGTACATGTTCGATATAGGGACACAACACAGCATGTGGATGAGGCTGTTACTCAACATCAATTGGCACAATGTTTCTTGTGTGAGACCAACTCCACTCACAACACTAATCTCAAACACCTACACCATTAGACCCGTTTCGCACGAAAACCTTGCTTTGTAACTCTGTGCGTATTTGCCATAAAACGCACTGTGTGAAAATTGAGCTTTATAGGATTCCAGACAAAGCAAAGCTGTAACTACTCCATTGAAATGCAATGAACTCCACGTTCAGAGATACCTTCATCGCCAAGGCAAATTTCAGCTAGCCTTGAAATGCAAGGCTCTGGCATCAGCTCCAGCACCAAGTACATGTTCGATATAGGGACACAACACAGCATGTGGATGAGGCTGTTACTCAACATCAATGGGCAGAGAGTTTCTTGTGTGAGACCAACTCCACTCAGGTCACTAACCTCACACACCATCACCATTACACCCGTTTGGCACGAAAACCCTGTTTGGTCACACTGTGCGTATTTGTCATAAAACGCACTGTGTTGAAATTGAGCTTTATGAGAATTCCAGACAAAGCAAAGCTGTAACTGCTCCATTGAAATGCAACGAACTCCACGTTCAGAGATACTTCCATCGCCAAGGCAATTTTCAGCTGGCCTTGAAATGCAGGTCTCTTCCTTCAACTTCAGCTTTAAATACATTGTAGCTATACGGACACAGCACAGCATGTGGATGAGGCTGTTACTCAACACGAAAGGGCACAATGTTTCTTGTGTGAGACCAACTCCACTCAAGTCGCTAACCTCGCACACTTACACCATTAGACCCGTTTCGCACGATAACCCTGTTTCGTAACACTGTGCATATTTGTCATAAAACGCACTGTTTTGAAATTGAGCTTTATGAGAATTATAGACAAAGCAAAGCTGTAACTGCTCCATTGAAATGCCATGAACTCCACGTTCAGAGATACCTTCATCGCCAAAGCAATTTTCAGCTAAACTTGAACTGCAAGGCAATGGCATCAGCTCCAGCACTAAGTACATGCAAGCTATAGGGACACAGCACAGCATGTGGATGTAGCTTTTCTTCAACACGAAAGGGCACAATGTTTCTTGTGTGAGACCAACTCCACTCAAGTCACTAACCTCACACACTTACACCATTAGAACCGTTTCGCATGAAAACCCTGTTTGGTCACACTGTGCGTATTTGGCATAAAACGCACTGTGTTGAAATTGAGCTTTATGAGAATTCCAGACAAAGCAAAGCTGTAACTGCTCCATTGAAATGCAACGAACTCCACGTTCAGAGATACTTCCACTGCCAAGGCAATTTTCAGCTAGCCTTGAAATGCAAGGCTCTGGCATCAGCTCCAGCACCAAGTACATGGTAGCTATACGGACACAACACAGCATGTGGATGAGGCTTTTACTCAACATCAATGGGCAGAGAGTTTCTTGTGTGAGACCAACTCCACTCACGACACTAATCTCATACACTTACACCATTAGACCCGTTTCACACGAAAACCCTGTTTCATAACACTGAGCATATTTGCCATAAAACGCACTGTGTTGAAATTGAGCTTTATGAGAATTCCACACAAAGCAAAGCTGCAACTGCTCCATTGAAATGCAACGAACTCCACGTTCAGAGATACTTCCACCGCCAAGGCAATTTTCAGCTAGCCTTGAAATGCAAGGCTCTGGCATCAGCTCCAGCACCAAGTACATGTTAGCTATAGGGACACAACACAGCATGTGGATGTAGCTTTTACTCAAACGAAAGGGCACAATGTTTCTTGTGTGAGACCAACTCCACTCAGGACACTAATCTCACACACCATCACCATTAGACCCGTTTCACACGAAAACCCTGCTTTGTAACTCTGTGCGTATTTGCCATGAAACGCACTGTGTTGAAATTGAGCTTTATAAGATTCCAGACAAAGCAAAGTAGTAACTGCTCCATTGAAATGCAACGAACTCCACGTTCAGAGATACCTCCATTGCCAAGGCAATTTTCAGCTGGCCTTGAAATGCAGGTCTCTTCCTTCAACTTCAGCTTTAAATACATGTTAGCTATAGGGACACAACACAGCATGTGGATGAGGCTGTTACTCAACATCAATGGGCAGAGAGTTTCTTGTGTGAGACCAACTCCACTCAGGTCACTAACCTCACACACCATCACCATTAGACCCGTTTCGCACGAAAACCCTGCTTTGTAACTCTGTGCGTATTTGCCATAAAATGCACTGTGTGAAAATTGAGCTTTATACGATTCCAGACAAAGCAAAGCAGTAACTGCTCCATTGAAATGCAATGTACTCCACGTTCAGAGATACCTTCATCGCCAAGGCAATTTTCAGCTAGCCTTGAAATGCAAGGCTCTGGCATCAGCTCCAGTACCAAGTACATGAAAGCTATAGGGACACAGCACAGCATGTGGATGTAGCCTTTCTTCAACAAGAAAGGGCACAATGTTTCTTGTGTGTGACCAACTCCACTCAGGTCACTAACCTCACACACCATCACCATTACACCCGTTTTGCACGAAAAAACAGTTTCGTCACATTGTGTGTAATGGTCATAGAACGCATTGCAGTGAAAACTGGTTTATTGCGTATACACCGCAAAGCAAAGCTGTTCCTGCACCATTGAAGTGCAACCAACTCCACGTTCAGAGATACCTTCATCGCCAAGGCAATTTTCAGCTAGCCTGGAAATGCAAGGCTCTGGCATCAACTCCAGCACCAAGTACATGTTAGCTATAGGGACACAGTACAGCATGTGGATGTAGCTTTTACTCAACATCAATGGGCACAATGTTTCTTGTGTGAGACCAACTCCACTCACAACACTAATCTCAAACACCTACACCATTAGACCCGTTTCGCACGAAAACCCTGCTTTGTAACTCTGTGCGTATTTGCCATAAAACGCACTGTGTGAAAATTGAGCTTTATACGATTCCAGACAAAGCAAAGCAGTAACTGCTCCATTGAAATGCAATGAACTCCACGTTCAGAGATACCTTCATCGCCAAGGCAATTTTCAGCTAGCCTTGAAATGCGAGGCTCTGTCATCAGCTCCAGCACCAAGTACATGCAAGCTATACGGACACAACACAGCATGTGGATGAGGCTTTTACTCAACATCAATGGGCAGAGAGTTTCTTGTGTGAGACCAACTCCACTCAAGTCGCTAACATCACACACTTACACCATTAGACCCGTTTCGCACGAAAACCCTGTTTCGTAACACTGTGCATATTTGTCATAAAACGCACTGTTTTGAAATTGAGATTTATGAGAATTCCACAAAAAGCAAACCTGTAACTGCTCCATTGAAATGCAATGAACTCCACGTTCAGACATACCTTCGTCGCCAAGGCAATTTTCAGCTAGCCTTGAACTGCAAGGCAATGGCATCAGCTCCAGCACTAAGTACATGCAAGCTATAGGGACACAGCACAGCATGTGGATGTAGCTTTTCTTCAACACGAAAGGGCACAATGTTTCTTGTGTGAGACCAACTCCACTCAGGTCACTAACCTCACACACCATCACCATTAGACCCGTTTCGCATGAAAACCCTGTTTGGTCACACTGTGCGTATTTGGCATAAAATGCACTGTGTTGAAATTGAGCTTTATGAGAATTCCACACAAAGCAAAGCTGTAACTGCTCCATTGAAATGCAACGAACTCCACGTTCAGAGATACCTTCATCGCCAAGGCAATTTTCAGCTAGCCTTGAAATGCAAGGCTCTGGCATCAGCTCCAGCACAAAGTACATGTTAGCTATAGGGACACAACACAGCATGTGGATGAGGCTTTTACTCAACATCAATGGGCAGAGAGTTTCTTGTGTGAGACCAACTCCACTCACGACACTAATCTCACACGCCATCACCATTAGACCCGTTTCGCACGAAAACCCTGCTTTGTAACTCTGTGCGTATTTGCCGTAAAACGCACTGTGTGAAAATTGAGCTTTATACGATTCCAGACAAAGCAAAGCAGTAATTGCTCCATTGAAATGCAATTGAACTCCACGTTCAGAGATACCTTCATCGCCAAGGCAATTTTCAGCTAGCCTTGAAATGCGAGAATCTGTCATCAGCTCCAGCACCAAGTACATGCAAGCTATACGGACACAACACAGCATGTGGATGAGGCTTTTACTCAACATCAATGGGCAGAGAGTTTCTTGTGTGAGACCAACTCCACTCAGGTCACTAATCTCACACACCTATACAATTAGACCCGTTTCGCATGAAAACCCTGTTTGGTCACACTGTGCATATTTGTCATAAAACGCACTGTGTTGAAATTGAGCTTTATGAGAATTCCAGACAAAGCAAAGCTGTAACTGCTCCATTGAAATGCAACGAACTCCACGTTCAGAGATACTTCCATCGCCAAGGCAATTTTCAGCTAGCCTTGAAATGCAGGTCTCTTCCTTCAACTTCAGCTTTAAATGCATGGTAGCTATACGGACACAACACAGCATGTGGATGAGGCCTTTACTCAACATCAATGGGCAGAGAGTTTCTTGTGTGAGACCAACTCCACTCAGGTCACTAACTTCACACACTTACACCATTACACCCGTTTCGCACGAAAAAACAGTTTCGTCACAGTGTGTGTAATGGTCATAGAACGCATTGCAGTGAAAACTGGTTTATTGCGTATACACCACAAAGGAAAGCTGTAACTGCTCCATTGAAGTGCAACCAACTCCACGTTCAGAGAACACTTCATCACCAAGGCAATTTTCAGATAGCTTTGAAATGGAAGGCTCTTACATCAACTTCGGCTTTAAATACATGTTCGATATACGGACTAAACAGCATGTGGATGAGGCCTTTACTCAACATCAATGGGCAGAGAGTTTCTTGTGTGAGACCAACTCCACTCAGGTCACTAACCTCACACACCATCACCATTAGACCCGTTTCGCACGAAAACCCTGTTTCATAACACTGAGCATATTTGCCATAAAATGCACTGTGTTGAAATTGAGCTTTATGAGAATTCCACACAAAGCAAAGCTGCAACTGCTCCATTGAAATGCAACGAACTCCATGTTCAGAGATACTTCCATCGCCAAGGCAATTTTCAGCTAGCCTTGAAATGCAAGGCTCTGGCATCAGCTCCAGCACCAAGTACATGTTCGCTATAGGGACACAACACAGCATGTGGATGTAGCTTTTCTTCAACACGAAAGGGCACAATGTTTCTTGTGTGAGACCAACTCCACTCAAGTCACTAACCTCACACACTTACACCATTAGAACCGTTTCGCATGAAAACCCTGTTTGGTCACACTGTGCGTATTTGTCATAAAACGCACTGTGTTGAAATTGAGCTTTATGAGAATTCCACACAGGGCAAAGTTGTAACTGCTCCATTGAAATGCAACGAACTCCACGTTCAGAGATACCTTCATCGCCAAGGCAATTTTCAGCTAGCCTTGAAATGCAAGGCTCTGGCATCAGCTCCAGCACCAAGTACATGGTAGCTATACGGACACAACACAGCATGTGGATGAGGCTTTTACTCAACATCAATGGGCAGAGAGTTTCTTGTGTGAGACCAACTCCATTCACGACACTAAACTCATACACTTACACCTTTAGACCCGTTTCACACGAAAACCCTGTTTCATAACACTGAGCATATTTGCCATAAAACGCACTGTGTTGAAATTGAGCTTTATGAGAATTCCACACAAAGCAAAGCTGCAACTGCTCCATTGAAATGCAACGAACTCCACGTTCAGAGATACTTCCATCGCCAAGGCAATTTTCAGCTAGCCTTGAAATGCAAGGCTCTGGCATCAGCTCCAGCACCAAGTACATGTTCCCTATAGGGACACAACACAGCATGTGGATGAGGCTGTTACTCAACATCAATTGGCACAATGTTTCTTGTGTGAGACCAACTCCACTCACAACACTAATCTCAAACACCTACACCATTAGACCCGTTTCGCACGAAAACCCTGCTTTGTAACTCTGTGCGTATTTGCCATAAAACGCACTGTTTGAAAATTGAGCTTTATAGGATTCCAGACAAAGCAAAGCTGTAACTACTCCATTGAAATGCAATGAACTCCACGTTCAGAGATACCTTCATCGCCAAGGCAATTTTCAGCTAGCCTTGAAATGCGAGGCTCTGTCATCAGCTCCAGCACCAAGTACATGCAAGCTATACGGACACAACACAGCATGTGGATGAGGCTGTTACTCAACATCAATGGGCAGAGAGTTTCTTGTGTGAGACCAACTCCACTCAGGTCACTAATCTCACACGCCATCACCATTAGACCCGTTTCGCACGAAAACCCTGCTTTGTAACTCTGTGCGTATTTGCCGTAAAACGCACTGTGTGAAAATTGAGCTTTATACGATTCCAGACAAAGCAAAGCAGTAACTGCTCCATTGAAATGCAATGAACTCCACGTTCAGAGATACCTTCATCGCCAAGGCAATTTTCAGCTAGCCTTGAAATGCGAGGCTCTGTCATCAGCTCCAGCACCAAGTACATGCAAGCTATACGGACACAACACAGCATGTGGATGAGGCTTTTACTCAACATCAATGGGCAGAGAGTTTCTTGTGTGAGACCAACTCCACTCAGGTCACTAATCTCACACACCTATACAATTAGACCCGTTTCGCATGAAAACCCTGTTTGGTCACACTGTGCATATTTGTCATAAAACGCACTGTGTTGAAATTGAGCTTTATGAGAATTCCAGACAAAGCAAAGCTGCAACTGCTCCATTGAAATGCAACGAACTCCACGTTCAGAGATACTTCCATCGCCAAGGCAATTTTCAGCTAGCCTTGAAATGCAGGTCTCTTCCTTCAACTTCAGCTTTAAATACATGGTAGCTATACGGACACAACACAGCATGTGGATGAGGCCTTTACTCAACATCAATGGGCAGAGAGTTTCTTGTGTGAGACCAACTCCACTCAGGTCACTAACTTCACACACTTACACCATTACACCCGTTTCGCAAGAAAAAACAGTTTTGTCACAGTGTGTGTAATGGTCATAGAACGCATTGCAGTGAAAACTGGTTTATTGCGTATACACCACAAAGCAAAGCTGTAACTGCTCCATTGAAGTGCAAACAACTCCACGTTCAGAGAACACTTGATCACCAAGGCAATTTTCAGATAGCTTTGAAATGGAAGGCTCTTACATCAACTTCGGCTTTAAATACATGTTCGATATACGGACTAAACAGCATGTGGATGAGGCCTTTACTCAACATCAATGGGCAGAGAGTTTCTTGTGTGAGACCAACTCCACTCAGGTCACTAACCTCACACACCATCACCATTAGACCCGTTTCGCACGAAAACCCTGTTTCATAGCACTGAGCATATTTGCCATAAAATGCACTGTGTTGAAATTGAGCTTTATGAGAATTCCACACAAAGCAAAGCTGCAACTGCTCCATTGAAATGCAACGAACTCCATGTTCAGAGATACTTCCATCGCCAAGGCAATTTTCAGCTAGCCTTGAAATGCAAGGCTCTGGCATCAGCTCCAGCACCAAGTACATGCAAGCTATACGGACACAACACAGCATGTGGATGAGGCTGTTACTCAACATCAATGGGCAGAGAGTTTCTTGTGTGAGACCAACTCCACTCAGGTCACTAACCTCACACACCATCACCATTACACCCGTTTGGCACGAAAACCCTGTTTGGTCACACTGTGCGTATTTGTCATAAAACGCACTGTGTTGAAATTGAGCTTTATGAGAATTCCAGACAAAGCAAAGCTGTAACTGCTCCATTGAAATGCAACGAACTCCACGTTCAGAGATACTTCCATTGCCAAGGCAATTTTCAGCTAGCCTTGAAATGCAGGTCTCTTCCTTCAACTTCAGCTTTAAATACATTGTAGCTATACGGACACAGCACAGCATGTGGATGAGGCTGTTACTCAACACGAAAGGGCACAATGTTTCTTGTGTGAGACCAACTCCACTCAAGTCGCTAACCTCGCACACTTACACCATTAGACCCGATTCGCACGATAACCCTGTTTCGTAACACTGTGCATATTTGTCATAAAACGCACTGTTTTGAAATTGAGCTTTATGAGAATTCCAGACAAAGCAAAGCTGTAACTGCTCCATTGAAATGCCATGAACTTCACGTTCAGAGATACCTTCATCGCCAAAGCAATTTTCAGCTAAACTTGAACTGCAAGGCAATGGCATCAGCTCCAGCACTAAGTACATGCAAGCTATAGGGACACAGCACAGCATGTGGATGTAGCTTTTCTTCAACACGAAAGGGCACAATGTTTCTTGTGTGAGACCAACTCCACTGAAGTCACTAACCTCACACACTTACACCATTAGAACCGTTTCGCATGAAAACCCTGTTTGGTCACACTGTGCGTATTTGGCATAAAACGCACTGTGTTGAAATTGAGCTTTATGAGAATTCCACACAGGGCAAAGCTGTAACTGCTCCATTGAAATGCAACGAACTCCACGTTCAGAGATACCTTCATCGCCAAGGCAATTTTCAGCTAGCCTTGAAATGCAAGGCTCTGGCATCAGCTCCAGCACCAAGTACATGGTAGCTATACGGACACAACACAGCATGTGGATGAGGCTTTTACTCAACATCAATTGGCAGAGAGTTTCTTGTGTGAGACCAACTCCAACACGACACTAAACTCATACACTTACACCTTTAGACCCGTTTCACACGAAAACCCTGTTTCATAACACTGAGCATATTTGCCATAAAACGCACTGTGTTGAAATTGAGCTTTATGAGAATTCCACACAAAGCAAAGCTGCAACTGCTCCATTGAAATGCAACGAACTCCACGTTCAGAGATACCTTCATCGCCAAGGCAATTTTCAGCTAGCCTTGAAATGCAAGGCTCTGGCATCAGCTCCAGCACCAATTACATGTTAGCTATAGGGACACAGCACAGCATGTGGATGAGGCGTTCACTCAACACGAAAGGGGCACAACGTGTCTTGTGTGAGAACAACTCCACTCAAGTCGCTAACCTCACACACTTACACCATTAGACCCGTTTCGCACGAAAACCCTTTTGGTCACACTGTGCATATTTGTCATAAAACGCACTGTTTTGAAATTGAGCTTTATGAGAATTCCACACAAAGCAAAGCTGTAACTGCTCCATTGAAATGCAACGAACTCCTTGTTCAGAAATACTTCCATCGCCAAGGCAATTTTCAGCTGGCCTTGAAATGCAGGTCTCTTCCTTCAACTTCAGCTTTAAATACATGTTAGCTATAGGGACACAACACAGCATGTGGATGAGGCTGTTACTCAACATCAATGGGCAGAGAGTTTCTTGTGTGAGACCAACTCCACTCACGACACTAATCTCACACACCATCACCATTAGACCCGTTTCGCACGAAAACCCTGCTTTGTAACTCTGTGCGTATTTGCCATAAAATGCACTGTGTGAAAATTGAGCTTTATACGATTCCAGACAAAGCAAAGCAGTAACTGCTCCATTGAAATGCAATGTACTCCACGTTCAGAGATACCTTCATCGCCAAGGCAATTTTCAGCTAGCCTTGAAATGCAAGGCTCTGGCATCAGCTCCAGTACCAAGTACATGAAAGCTATAGGGACACAGCACAGCATGTGGATGTAGCCTTTCTTCAACAAGAAAGGGCACAATGTTTCTTGTGTGTGACCAACTCCACTCAGGTCACTAACCTCACACACCATCACCATTACACCCGTTTTGCACGAAAAAACAGTTTCGTCACATTGTGTGTAATGGTCATAGAACGCATTGCAGTGAAACTTGTTTATTGCGTATACACCACAAAGCAAAGCTGTTCCTGCACCATTGAAGTGCAACCAACTCCACGTTCAGAGATACCTTCATCGCCAAGGCAATTTTCAGCTAGCCTGGAAATGCAAGGCTCTGGCATCAACTCCAGCACCAAGTACATGCAAGCTATACGGACACAACACAGCATGTGGATGAGGCTGTTACTCATCATCAATGGGCAGAGAGTTTCTTGTGTGAGACCAACTCCACTCAGGTCACTAACCTCACACACCATCACCATTACACCCGTTTCGCACGAAATCCCTGTTTGGTCACACTGTGCGTATTTGTCATAAAACGCACTGTGTTGAAATTGAGCTTTATGAGAATTCCAGACAAAGCAAAGCTGTAACTGCTCCATTGAAATGCAACGAACTCCACGTTCAGAGATACTTCCATCGCCAAGGCAATTTTCAGCTAGCCTTGAAATGCAGGTCTCTTCCTTCAACTTCAGCTTTAAATACATTGTAGCTATACGGACACAGCACAGCATGTGGATGAGGCTGTTACTCAACACGAAAGGGCAAAATGTTTCTTGTGTGAGACCAACTCCACTCAAGTCGCTAACCTCGCACACTTACACCATTAGACCCGTTTCGCACGATAACCCTGTTTCGTAACACTGTGCATATTTGTCATAAAACGCACTGTTTTGAAATTGAGCTTTATGAGAATTCCAGACAAAGCAAAGCTGTAACTGCTCCATTGAAATGCCATGAACTCCACGTTCAGAGATACTAATCTCAAACACCATCACCATTAGACCCGTTTCGCACGAAAACCCTGCTTTGTAACTCTGCGTATTTGCCATAAAACGCATTGTGTGAAAATCGAGCTTTATACGATTCCAGACAAAGCAAAGCAGTAACTGCTCCATTGAAATGCAATGAACTCCACGTTCAGAGATACCTTCATCGCCAAGGCAATTTTCAGCTAGCCTTGAAATGCAAGGCTCTGGCATCAGCTCCAGCACCAAGTACATGAAAGCTATACGGACATACACAGGATGTGGATGAGGCTTTTACTCAACATCAATTGGCAGAGAGTTTCTTGTGTGAGACCAACTCCACTCAGGTCACTAATCTCACACACCTACACCATTAGACCCGTTTCGCACGAAAACCCTGTTTGGTCACACTGTGCGTATTTGTCATAAAACGCACTGTTTTGAAATTGAGCTTTATGAGAATTCCACACAAAGCAAAGCTGTAACTGCTCCATTGAAATGCAACGAACTCCTTGTTCAGAGATACTTCCATCGCCAAGGCAATTTTCAGCTGGCCTTGAAATGCAGGTCTCTTCCTTCAACTTCAGCTTTAAATACATGTTAGCTATAGGGACACAACACAGCATGTGGATGAGGCTTTTACTCAACATCAATGGGCAGAGAGTTTCTTGTGTGAGACCAACCCCACTCAGGTCACTAACCTCACACACCATCACCATTAGACCCGTTTCGCACGAAAACCATGTTTCGTAACACTGAGCATATTTGCCATAAAACGCACTGTGTTGAAATTGAGCTTTATGAGAATTCTACACAAAGCAAAGCTGCAACTGCTCCATTGAAATGCAACGAACTCCATGTTCAGAGATACTTCCATTGCCAAGGCAATTTTCAGCTAGCCTTGAAATGCAAGGCTCTGGCATCAGCTACAGCACCAAGTACATGTTAGCTATAGGGACACAGCACAGCATGTGGATGAGGCTGTTACTCAACACGAAAGGGCAGAGAGTTTCTTGTGTGAGACCAACTCCACTCAAGTCGCTAACCTCACACACTTACAACATTAGACCCGTTTCACACGAAAACCCTGTTTGTTCACACTGTGCGTTTTTGGCATAAAACACACTGTGTTCAAATTGAGCTTTATGAGAATTCCAGACAAAGCAAAGCTGTAACTGCTCCATTGAAATGCCATGAACTCCACGTTCAGAGATACCTTCATCGCCAAGGCAATTTTCAGCTAGCCTTGAAATGCAAGGCTCTGGCATCAGCTCCAGCACCAAGTACATGTTAGCTATAGGGACACAACACAGCATGTGGATGAGGCTTTTACTCAACATCAATGGGCAGAGAGTTTCTTGTGTGAGACCAACTCCACTCACAACACTAATCTCACACACCATCACAATTAGACCCATTTCGCACGAAAACCCTGCTTTGTAACTCTGTGGGTATTTGCCATAAAACGCACTGTGTTAAAATTGAGCTTTATTTGATTCCAGACAAAGCAAAGCAGTAACTGCTCCATTGAAATGCAATGAACTCCACGTTCAGAGATACTTCCATCGCCAAGGCAATTTTCAGCTAGCCTTGAAATGCAAGTCTCTTCCATCAACTTCAGCTTTAAATACATGGTAGCTATACGGACACAACACAGCATGTGAATGAGGCTTTATTCAACACAAAAGGGCACAATGTTTCTTGTGTGTGACCAACTCCACTCAGGTCACTAACCTCACACACCATCACCATTACTCCCGTTTCGCATGAAAAAACAGTTTCGTCACAGTGTGTGTAATGGTCATAGAACGCATTGCAGTGAAAACTGGTTTATTGCGTATACACTACAAAGCAAAGTTGTAACTGCTCCATTGAAGTGCAACCAACTCCACGTTCAGAGAACACTTCATCACCAAGGCAATTTTCAGTTAGCTTTGAAATGGAAGGCTCTTACATCAACTTCGGCTTTAAATACATGTTCACTGTACGGACTAAACAGCATGTGGATGAGGCTTTTACTCAACATCAATGGGCAGAGAGTTTCTTGTGTGAGATCAACTCCACTCAGGTCACTAACCTCACACACCATCACCATTAGACCCGTTTCGCACGAAAACCCTGCTTGTAACTCTGGGCGTGTTTGGCATAAAACGCACTGTGTTGAAATTGAGCTTTATGAGAATTCCACACAAAGCAAAGCTGCAACTGCTCCATTGAAATGCAACGAACTCCATGTTCAGAGATACTTCCATCGCCAAGGCAATTTTCAGCTAGCCTTGAAATGCAAGGCTCTGGCATCAGCTCCAGCACCAAGTACATGCAAGCTATACGGACACAACACAGCATGTGGATGAGGCTTTTACTCAACATCAATGGGCAGAGAGTTTCTTGTGTGAGACCAACTCCACTCAGGTCACTAACCTCACACACCATCACCATTACAACCGTTTTGCACCAAAAAACAGTTTCGTCACAGTGTGTGTAATGGTCATAGAACGCATTGCAGTGAAAACCGGTTTATTGCGTATCCACCACAAAGCAAAGCTGTAATGCTCCATTGAAGTGCAACCAACTCCACGTTCAGAGAACACTTCGACACCAAGGCAATTTTCAGATAGCTTTGAAATGGAAGGCTCTTACATCAACTTCGGCTTTAAATACATGTTCGCTATACGGACACAACACAGCATGTGGATGAGGCCTCAACTCCACTCAGGTCACTAACCTCACACACTTACACCATTAGACCCGTTTCGCACGAAAACCCTGTTTGGTCACACTGTGCGTATTTGTCATAAAACGCACTGTGTTGAAATTGAGCTTTATGAGAATTCCAGACAAACCAAAGCTGTAACTGCTCCATTGAAATGCAACGAACTCCACGTTCAGAGATACTTCCATCGCCAAGGCAATTTTCAGCTAGCCTTGAAATGCAGGTCTCTTCCTTCAACTTCAGCTTTAAATACATTGTAGCTATACGGACACAGCACAGCATGTGGATGAGGCTGTTACTCAACACGAAAGGGTACAATGTTTCTTGTGTGAGACCAACTCCACTCAAGTCACTAACCTCACACACTTACACCATTAGAACCGTTTCGCATGAAAACCCTGTTTGGTCACACTGTGCGTATTTGGCATAAAACGCACTGTGTTGAAATTGAGCTTTATGAGAATTCCACAAAGCAGAGCTGTAACTGCTCCATTGAAATGCAACGAACTCCACGTTCAGAGATACCTTCATCGCCAAGGCAATTTTCAGCTAGCCTTGAAATGCAAGGCTCTGGCATCAGCTCCAGCACCAAGTACATGGTAGCTATACGGACACAACACAGCATGTGGATGAGGCTTTTACTCAACATCAATGGGCAGAGAGTTTCTTGTGTGAGACCAACTCCACTCAGGTCACTAACCTCACACACCATCACCATTAGACCCGTTTCGCACGAAAACCCTGCTTTGTAACTCTGTGCGTATTTGCCATAAAATGCACTGTGTGAAAATTGAGCTTTATACGATTCCAGACAAAGCAAAGCAGTAACTGCTGCATTGAAATGCAATGTACTCCACGTTCAGAGATACCTTCATCGCCAAGGCAATTTTCAGCTAGCCTTGAAATGCAAGGCTCTGGCATCAGCTCCAGTACCAAGTACATGAAAGCTATAGGGACACAGCACAGCATGTGGATGTAGCCTTTCTTCAACAAGAAAGGGCACAATGTTCCTTGTGTGTGACCAACTCCACTCAGGTCACTAACCTCACACACCATCACCATTACACCCGTTTTGCACGAAAAAACAGTTTCGTCACATTGTGTGTAATGGTCATAGAACGCATTGCAGTGAAAACTGGTTTATTGCGTATACACCGCAAAGCAAAGCTGTTCCTGCACCATTGAAGTGCAACCAACTCCACGTTCAGAGATACCTTCATCGCCAAGGCAATTTTCAGCTAGCCTGGAAATGCAAGGCTCTGGCATCAACTCCAGCACCAAGTACATGTTAGCTATAGGGACACAGTACAGCATGTGGATGTAGCTGTTACTCAACATCAATGGGCACAATGTTTCTTGTGTGAGACCAACTCCACTCACAACACTAATCTCAAACACCTACACCATTAGACCCGTTTCGCACGAAAACCTTGCTTTGTAACTCTGTGCGTATTTGCCATAAAACGCACTGTTTGAAAATTGAGCTTTATAGGATTCCTGACAAAGCAAAGCTGTAACTACTCCATTGAAATGCAATGAACTCCACGTTCAGAGATACCTTCATTGCCAAGGCAATTTTCAGCTAGCCTTGAAATGCAAGGCTCTGGCATCAGCTCCAGCACCAAGTACATGCAAGCTATACGGACACAACACAGCATGTGGATGAGGCTTTTACTCAACATCAATGGGCAGAGAGTTTCTTGTGTGAGACCAACTCCACTCAGGTCACTAATCTCACACGCCATCACCATTAGACCCGTTTCGCACGAAAACCCTGCTTTGTAACTCTGTGCGTATTTGCCATAAAACGCACTGTGTGAAAATTGAGCTTTATACGATTCCAGACAAAGCAAAGCAGTAACTGCTCCATTGAAATGCAATGAACTCCACGTTCAGAGATACCTTCATCGCCAAGGCAATTTTCAGCTAGCCTTGAAATGCGAGGCTCTGTCATCAGCTCCAGCACCAAGTACATGCAAGCTATACGGACACAACACAGCATGTGGATGAGGCTTTTACTCAACATCAATGGGCAGAGAGTTTCTTGTGTGAGACCAACTCCACTCAAGTCGCTAACATCACACACTTACTCCATTAGACCCGTTTCGCACGAAAACCCTGTTTCGTAACACTGTGCATATTTGTCATAAAACGCACTGTTTTGAAATTGAGATTTATGAGAATTCCACAAAAAGCAAACCTGTAACTGCTCCATTGAAATGCAATGAACTCCACGTTCAGACATACCTTCGTCGCCAAGGCAATTTTCAGCTAGCCTTGAACTGCAAGGCAATGGCATCAGCTCCAGCACTAAGTACATGCAAGCTATAGGGACACAGCACAGCATGTGGATGTAGCTTTTCTTCAACACGAAAGGGCACAATGTTTCTTGTGTGAGACCAACTCCACTCAGGTCACTAACCTCACACACCATCACCATTAGACCCGTTTCGCATGAAAACCCTGTTTGGTCACACTGTGCGTATTTGGCATAAAATGCACTGTGTTGAAATTGAGCTTTATGAGAATTCCACACAAAGCAAAGCTGTAACTGCTCCATTGAAATGCAACGAACTCCACGTTCAGAGATACCTTCATCGCCAAGGCAATTTTCAGCTAGCCTTGAAATGCAAGGCTCTGGCATCAGCTCCAGCACAAAGTACATGTTAGCTATAGGGACACAACACAGCATGTGGATGAGGCTTTTACTCAACATCAATGGGCAGAGAGTTTCTTGTGTGAGACCAACTCCACTCACGACACTAATCTCACACGCCATCACCATTAGACCCGTTTCGCACGAAAACCCTGCTTTGTAACTCTGTGCGTATTTGCCGTAAAACGCACTGTGTGAAAATTGAGCTTTATACGATTCCAGACAAAGCAAAGCAGTAATTGCTCCATTGAAATGCAATTGAACTCCACGTTCAGAGATACCTTCATCGCCAAGGCAATTTTCAGCTAGCCTTGAAATGCGAGAATCTGTCATCAGCTCCAGCACCAAGTACATGCAAGCTATACGGACACAACACAGCATGTGGATGAGGCTTTTACTCAACATCAATGGGCAGAGAGTTTCTTGTGTGAGACCAACTCCACTCAGGTCACTAATCTCACACACCTATACAATTAGACCCGTTTCGCATGAAAACCCTGTTTGGTCACACTGTGCATATTTGTCATAAAACGCACTGTGTTGAAATTGAGCTTTATGAGAATTCCAGACAAAGCAAAGCTGTAACTGCTCCATTGAAATGCAACGAACTCCACGTTCAGAGATACTTCCATCGCCAAGGCAATTTTCAGCTAGCCTTGAAATGCAGGTCTCTTCCTTCAACTTCAGCTTTAAATGCATGGTAGCTATACGGACACAACACAGCATGTGGATGAGGCCTTTACTCAACATCAATGGGCAGAGAGTTTCTTGTGTGAGACCAACTCCACTCAGGTCACTAACTTCACACACTTACACCATTACACCCGTTTCGCACGAAAAAACAGTTTCGTCACAGTGTGTGTAATGGTCATAGAACGCATTGCAGTGAAAACTGGTTTATTGCGTATACACCACAAAGGAAAGCTGTAACTGCTCCATTGAAGTGCAACCAACTCCACGTTCAGAGAACACTTCATCACCAAGGCAATTTTCAGATAGCTTTGAAATGGAAGGCTCTTACATCAACTTCGGCTTTAAATACATGTTCGATATACGGACTAAACAGCATGTGGATGAGGCCTTTACTCAACATCAATGGGCAGAGAGTTTCTTGTGTGAGACCAACTCCACTCAGGTCACTAACCTCACACACCATCACCATTAGACCCGTTTCGCACGAAAACCCTGTTTCATAACACTGAGCATATTTGCCATAAAATGCACTGTGTTGAAATTGAGCTTTATGAGAATTCCACACAAAGCAAAGCTGCAACTGCTCCATTGAAATGCAACGAACTCCATGTTCAGAGATACTTCCATCGCCAAGGCAATTTTCAGCTAGCCTTGAAATGCAAGGCTCTGGCATCAGCTCCAGCACCAAGTACATGTTCGCTATAGGGACACAACACAGCATGTGGATGTAGCTTTTCTTCAACACGAAAGGGCACAATGTTTCTTGTGTGAGACCAACTCCACTCAAGTCACTAACCTCACACACTTACACCATTAGAACCGTTTCGCATGAAAACCCTGTTTGGTCACACTGTGCGTATTTGTCATAAAACGCACTGTGTTGAAATTGAGCTTTATGAGAATTCCACACAGGGCAAAGTTGTAACTGCTCCATTGAAATGCAACGAACTCCACGTTCAGAGATACCTTCATCGCCAAGGCAATTTTCAGCTAGCCTTGAAATGCAAGGCTCTGGCATCAGCTCCAGCACCAAGTACATGGTAGCTATACGGACACAACACAGCATGTGGATGAGGCTTTTACTCAACATCAATGGGCAGAGAGTTTCTTGTGTGAGACCAACTCCATTCACGACACTAAACTCATACACTTACACCTTTAGACCCGTTTCACACGAAAACCCTGTTTCATAACACTGAGCATATTTGCCATAAAACGCACTGTGTTGAAATTGAGCTTTATGAGAATTCCACACAAAGCAAAGCTGCAACTGCTCCATTGAAATGCAACGAACTCCACGTTCAGAGATACTTCCATCGCCAAGGCAATTTTCAGCTAGCCTTGAAATGCAAGGCTCTGGCATCAGCTCCAGCACCAAGTACATGTTCCCTATAGGGACACAACACAGCATGTGGATGAGGCTGTTACTCAACATCAATTGGCACAATGTTTCTTGTGTGAGACCAACTCCACTCACAACACTAATCTCAAACACCTACACCATTAGACCCGTTTCGCACGAAAACCCTGCTTTGTAACTCTGTGCGTATTTGCCATAAAACGCACTGTTTGAAAATTGAGCTTTATAGGATTCCAGACAAAGCAAAGCTGTAACTACTCCATTGAAATGCAATGAACTCCACGTTCAGAGATACCTTCATCGCCAAGGCAATTTTCAGCTAGCCTTGAAATGCGAGGCTCTGTCATCAGCTCCAGCACCAAGTACATGCAAGCTATACGGACACAACACAGCATGTGGATGAGGCTGTTACTCAACATCAATGGGCAGAGAGTTTCTTGTGTGAGACCAACTCCACTCAGGTCACTAATCTCACACGCCATCACCATTAGACCCGTTTCGCACGAAAACCCTGCTTTGTAACTCTGTGCGTATTTGCCGTAAAACGCACTGTGTGAAAATTGAGCTTTATACGATTCCAGACAAAGCAAAGCAGTAACTGCTCCATTGAAATGCAATGAACTCCACGTTCAGAGATACCTTCATCGCCAAGGCAATTTTCAGCTAGCCTTGAAATGCGAGGCTCTGTCATCAGCTCCAGCACCAAGTACATGCAAGCTATACGGACACAACACAGCATGTGGATGAGGCTTTTACTCAACATCAATGGGCAGAGAGTTTCTTGTGTGAGACCAACTCCACTCAGGTCACTAATCTCACACACCTATACAATTAGACCCGTTTCGCATGAAAACCCTGTTTGGTCACACTGTGCATATTTGTCATAAAACGCACTGTGTTGAAATTGAGCTTTATGAGAATTCCAGACAAAGCAAAGCTGCAACTGCTCCATTGAAATGCAACGAACTCCACGTTCAGAGATACTTCCATCGCCAAGGCAATTTTCAGCTAGCCTTGAAATGCAGGTCTCTTCCTTCAACTTCAGCTTTAAATACATGGTAGCTATACGGACACAACACAGCATGTGGATGAGGCCTTTACTCAACATCAATGGGCAGAGAGTTTCTTGTGTGAGACCAACTCCACTCAGGTCACTAACTTCACACACTTACACCATTACACCCGTTTCGCAAGAAAAAACAGTTTTGTCACAGTGTGTGTAATGGTCATAGAACGCATTGCAGTGAAAACTGGTTTATTGCGTATACACCACAAAGCAAAGCTGTAACTGCTCCATTGAAGTGCAAACAACTCCACGTTCAGAGAACACTTCATCACCAAGGCAATTTTCAGATAGCTTTGAAATGGAAGGCTCTTACATCAACTTCGGCTTTAAATACATGTTCGATATACGGACTAAACAGCATGTGGATGAGGCCTTTACTCAACATCAATGGGCAGAGAGTTTCTTGTGTGAGACCAACTCCACTCAGGTCACTAACCTCACACACCATCACCATTAGACCCGTTTCGCACGAAAACCCTGTTTCATAGCACTGAGCATATTTGCCATAAAATGCACTGTGTTGAAATTGAGCTTTATGAGAATTCCACACAAAGCAAAGCTGCAACTGCTCCATTGAAATGCAACGAACTCCATGTTCAGAGATACTTCCATCGCCAAGGCAATTTTCAGCTAGCCTTGAAATGCAAGGCTCTGGCATCAGCTCCAGCACCAAGTACATGCAAGCTATACGGACACAACACAGCATGTGGATGAGGCTGTTACTCAACATCAATGGGCAGAGAGTTTCTTGTGTGAGACCAACTCCACTCAGGTCACTAACCTCACACACCATCACCATTACACCCGTTTGGCACGAAAACCCTGTTTGGTCACACTGTGCGTATTTGTCATAAAACGCACTGTGTTGAAATTGAGCTTTATGAGAATTCCAGACAAAGCAAAGCTGTAACTGCTCCATTGAAATGCAACGAACTCCACGTTCAGAGATACTTCCATTGCCAAGGCAATTTTCAGCTAGCCTTGAAATGCAGGTCTCTTCCTTCAACTTCAGCTTTAAATACATTGTAGCTATACGGACACAGCACAGCATGTGGATGAGGCTGTTACTCAACACGAAAGGGCACAATGTTTCTTGTGTGAGACCAACTCCACTCAAGTCGCTAACCTCGCACACTTACACCATTAGACCCGATTCGCACGATAACCCTGTTTCGTAACACTGTGCATATTTGTCATAAAACGCACTGTTTTGAAATTGAGCTTTATGAGAATTCCAGACAAAGCAAAGCTGTAACTGCTCCATTGAAATGCCATGAACTTCACGTTCAGAGATACCTTCATCGCCAAAGCAATTTTCAGCTAAACTTGAACTGCAAGGCAATGGCATCAGCTCCAGCACTAAGTACATGCAAGCTATAGGGACACAGCACAGCATGTGGATGTAGCTTTTCTTCAACACGAAAGGGCACAATGTTTCTTGTGTGAGACCAACTCCACTGAAGTCACTAACCTCACACACTTACACCATTAGAACCGTTTCGCATGAAAACCCTGTTTGGTCACACTGTGCGTATTTGGCATAAAACGCACTGTGTTGAAATTGAGCTTTATGAGAATTCCACACAGGGCAAAGCTGTAACTGCTCCATTGAAATGCAACGAACTCCACGTTCAGAGATACCTTCATCGCCAAGGCAATTTTCAGCTAGCCTTGAAATGCAAGGCTCTGGCATCAGCTCCAGCACCAAGTACATGGTAGCTATACGGACACAACACAGCATGTGGATGAGGCTTTTACTCAACATCAATTGGCAGAGAGTTTCTTGTGTGAGACCAACTCCAACACGACACTAAACTCATACACTTACACCTTTAGACCCGTTTCACACGAAAACCCTGTTTCATAACACTGAGCATATTTGCCATAAAACGCACTGTGTTGAAATTGAGCTTTATGAGAATTCCACACAAAGCAAAGCTGCAACTGCTCCATTGAAATGCAACGAACTCCACGTTCAGAGATACCTTCATCGCCAAGGCAATTTTCAGCTAGCCTTGAAATGCAAGGCTCTGGCATCAGCTCCAGCACCAATAACATGTTAGCTATAGGGACACAGCACAGCATGTGGATGAGGCGTTCACTCAACACGAAAGGGGCACAACGTGTCTTGTGTGAGAACAACTCCACTCAAGTCGCTAACCTCACACACTTACACCATTAGACCCGTTTCGCACGAAAACCCTTTTGGTCACACTGTGCATATTTGTCATAAAACGCACTGTTTTGAAATTGAGCTTTATGAGAATTCCACACAAAGCAAAGCTGTAACTGCTCCATTGAAATGCAACGAACTCCTTGTTCAGAAATACTTCCATCGCCAAGGCAATTTTCAGCTGGCCTTGAAATGCAGGTCTCTTCCTTCAACTTCAGCTTTAAATACATGTTAGCTATAGGGACACAACACAGCATGTGGATGAGGCTGTTACTCAACATCAATGGGCAGAGAGTTTCTTGTGTGAGACCAACTCCACTCACGACACTAATCTCACACACCATCACCATTAGACCCGTTTCGCACGAAAACCCTGCTTTGTAACTCTGTGCGTATTTGCCATAAAATGCACTGTGTGAAAATTGAGCTTTATACGATTCCAGACAAAGCAAAGCAGTAACTGCTCCATTGAAATGCAATGTACTCCACGTTCAGAGATACCTTCATCGCCAAGGCAATTTTCAGCTAGCCTTGAAATGCAAGGCTCTGGCATCAGCTCCAGTACCAAGTACATGAAAGCTATAGGGACACAGCACAGCATGTGGATGTAGCCTTTCTTCAACAAGAAAGGGCACAATGTTTCTTGTGTGTGACCAACTCCACTCAGGTCACTAACCTCACACACCATCACCATTACACCCGTTTTGCACGAAAAAACAGTTTCGTCACATTGTGTGTAATGGTCATAGAACGCATTGCAGTGAAACTTGTTTATTGCGTATACACCACAAAGCAAAGCTGTTCCTGCACCATTGAAGTGCAACCAACTCCACGTTCAGAGATACCTTCATCGCCAAGGCAATTTTCAGCTAGCCTGGAAATGCAAGGCTCTGGCATCAACTCCAGCACCAAGTACATGCAAGCTATACGGACACAACACAGCATGTGGATGAGGCTGTTACTCATCATCAATGGGCAGAGAGTTTCTTGTGTGAGACCAACTCCACTCAGGTCACTAACCTCACACACCATCACCATTACACCCGTTTCGCACGAAATCCCTGTTTGGTCACACTGTGCGTATTTGTCATAAAACGCACTGTGTTGAAATTGAGCTTTATGAGAATTCCAGACAAAGCAAAGCTGTAACTGCTCCATTGAAATGCAACGAACTCCACGTTCAGAGATACTTCCATCGCCAAGGCAATTTTCAGCTAGCCTTGAAATGCAGGTCTCTTCCTTCAACTTCAGCTTTAAATACATTGTAGCTATACGGACACAGCACAGCATGTGGATGAGGCTGTTACTCAACACGAAAGGGCAAAATGTTTCTTGTGTGAGACCAACTCCACTCAAGTCGCTAACCTCGCACACTTACACCATTAGACCCGTTTCGCACGATAACCCTGTTTCGTAACACTGTGCATATTTGTCATAAAACGCACTGTTTTGAAATTGAGCTTTATGAGAATTCCAGACAAAGCAAAGCTGTAACTGCTCCATTGAAATGCCATGAACTCCACGTTCAGAGATACTAATCTCAAACACCATCACCATTAGACCCGTTTCGCACGAAAACCCTGCTTTGTAACTCTGCGTATTTGCCATAAAACGCATTGTGTGAAAATCGAGCTTTATACGATTCCAGACAAAGCAAAGCAGTAACTGCTCCATTGAAATGCAATGAACTCCACGTTCAGAGATACCTTCATCGCCAAGGCAATTTTCAGCTAGCCTTGAAATGCAAGGCTCTGGCATCAGCTCCAGCACCAAGTACATGAAAGCTATACGGACATACACAGGATGTGGATGAGGCTTTTACTCAACATCAATTGGCAGAGAGTTTCTTGTGTGAGACCAACTCCACTCAGGTCACTAATCTCACACACCTACACCATTAGACCCGTTTCGCACGAAAACCCTGTTTGGTCACACTGTGCGTATTTGTCATAAAACGCACTGTTTTGAAATTGAGCTTTATGAGAATTCCACACAAAGCAAAGCTGTAACTGCTCCATTGAAATGCAACGAACTCCTTGTTCAGAGATACTTCCATCGCCAAGGCAATTTTCAGCTGGCCTTGAAATGCAGGTCTCTTCCTTCAACTTCAGCTTTAAATACATGTTAGCTATAGGGACACAACACAGCATGTGGATGAGGCTTTTACTCAACATCAATGGGCAGAGAGTTTCTTGTGTGAGACCAACCCCACTCAGGTCACTAACCTCACACACCATCACCATTAGACCCGTTTCGCACGAAAACCATGTTTCGTAACACTGAGCATATTTGCCATAAAACGCACTGTGTTGAAATTGAGCTTTATGAGAATTCTACACAAAGCAAAGCTGCAACTGCTCCATTGAAATGCAACGAACTCCATGTTCAGAGATACTTCCATTGCCAAGGCAATTTTCAGCTAGCCTTGAAATGCAAGGCTCTGGCATCAGCTACAGCACCAAGTACATGTTAGCTATAGGGACACAGCACAGCATGTGGATGAGGCTGTTACTCAACACGAAAGGGCAGAGAGTTTCTTGTGTGAGACCAACTCCACTCAAGTCGCTAACCTCACACACTTACAACATTAGACCCGTTTCACACGAAAACCCTGTTTGTTCACACTGTGCGTTTTTGGCATAAAACACACTGTGTTCAAATTGAGCTTTATGAGAATTCCAGACAAAGCAAAGCTGTAACTGCTCCATTGAAATGCCATGAACTCCACGTTCAGAGATACCTTCATCGCCAAGGCAATTTTCAGCTAGCCTTGAAATGCAAGGCTCTGGCATCAGCTCCAGCACCAAGTACATGTTAGCTATAGGGACACAACACAGCATGTGGATGAGGCTTTTACTCAACATCAATGGGCAGAGAGTTTCTTGTGTGAGACCAACTCCACTCACAACACTAATCTCACACACCATCACAATTAGACCCATTTCGCACGAAAACCCTGCTTTGTAACTCTGTGGGTATTTGCCATAAAACGCACTGTGTTAAAATTGAGCTTTATTTGATTCCAGACAAAGCAAAGCAGTAACTGCTCCATTGAAATGCAATGAACTCCACGTTCAGAGATACTTCCATCGCCAAGGCAATTTTCAGCTAGCCTTGAAATGCAAGTCTCTTCCATCAACTTCAGCTTTAAATACATGGTAGCTATACGGACACAACACAGCATGTGAATGAGGCTTTATTCAACACAAAAGGGCACAATGTTTCTTGTGTGTGACCAACTCCACTCAGGTCACTAACCTCACACACCATCACCATTACTCCCGTTTCGCATGAAAAAACAGTTTCGTCACAGTGTGTGTAATGGTCATAGAACGCATTGCAGTGAAAACTGGTTTATTGCGTATACACTACAAAGCAAAGTTGTAACTGCTCCATTGAAGTGCAACCAACTCCACGTTCAGAGAACACTTCATCACCAAGGCAATTTTCAGTTAGCTTTGAAATGGAAGGCTCTTACATCAACTTCGGCTTTAAATACATGTTCACTGTACGGACTAAACAGCATGTGGATGAGGCTTTTACTCAACATCAATGGGCAGAGAGTTTCTTGTGTGAGATCAACTCCACTCAGGTCACTAACCTCACACACCATCACCATTAGACCCGTTTCGCACGAAAACCCTGCTTGTAACTCTGGGCGTGTTTGGCATAAAACGCACTGTGTTGAAATTGAGCTTTATGAGAATTCCACACAAAGCAAAGCTGCAACTGCTCCATTGAAATGCAACGAACTCCATGTTCAGAGATACTTCCATCGCCAAGGCAATTTTCAGCTAGCCTTGAAATGCAAGGCTCTGGCATCAGCTCCAGCACCAAGTACATGCAAGCTATACGGACACAACACAGCATGTGGATGAGGCTTTTACTCAACATCAATGGGCAGAGAGTTTCTTGTGTGAGACCAACTCCACTCAGGTCACTAACCTCACACACCATCACCATTACAACCGTTTTGCACCAAAAAACAGTTTCGTCACAGTGTGTGTAATGGTCATAGAACGCATTGCAGTGAAAACCGGTTTATTGCGTATCCACCACAAAGCAAAGCTGTAACTGCTCCATTGAAGTGCAACCAACTCCACGTTCAGAGAACACTTCGACACCAAGGCAATTTTCAGATAGCTTTGAAATGGAAGGCTCTTACATCAACTTCGGCTTTAAATACATGTTCGCTATACGGACACAACACAGCATGTGGATGAGGCCTCAACTCCACTCAGGTCACTAACCTCACACACTTACACCATTAGACCCGTTTCGCACGAAAACCCTGTTTGGTCACACTGTGCGTATTTGTCATAAAACGCACTGTGTTGAAATTGAGCTTTATGAGAATTCCAGACAAACCAAAGCTGTAACTGCTCCATTGAAATGCAACGAACTCCACGTTCAGAGATACTTCCATCGCCAAGGCAATTTTCAGCTAGCCTTGAAATGCAGGTCTCTTCCTTCAACTTCAGCTTTAAATACATTGTAGCTATACGGACACAGCACAGCATGTGGATGAGGCTGTTACTCAACACGAAAGGGTACAATGTTTCTTGTGTGAGACCAACTCCACTCAAGTCACTAACCTCACACACTTACACCATTAGAACCGTTTCGCATGAAAACCCTGTTTGGTCACACTGTGCGTATTTGGCATAAAACGCACTGTGTTGAAATTGAGCTTTATGAGAATTCCACAAAGCAGAGCTGTAACTGCTCCATTGAAATGCAACGAACTCCACGTTCAGAGATACCTTCATCGCCAAGGCAATTTTCAGCTAGCCTTGAAATGCAAGGCTCTGGCATCAGCTCCAGCACCAAGTACATGGTAGCTATACGGACACAACACAGCATGTGGATGAGGCTTTTACTCAACATCAATGGGCAGAGAGTTTCTTGTGTGAGACCAACTCCACTCAGGTCACTAACCTCACACACCATCACCATTAGACCCGTTTCGCACGAAAACCCTGCTTTGTAACTCTGTGCGTATTTGCCATAAAATGCACTGTGTGAAAATTGAGCTTTATACGATTCCAGACAAAGCAAAGCAGTAACTGCTGCATTGAAATGCAATGTACTCCACGTTCAGAGATACCTTCATCGCCAAGGCAATTTTCAGCTAGCCTTGAAATGCAAGGCTCTGGCATCAGCTCCAGTACCAAGTACATGAAAGCTATAGGGACACAGCACAGCATGTGGATGTAGCCTTTCTTCAACAAGAAAGGGCACAATGTTCCTTGTGTGTGACCAACTCCACTCAGGTCACTAACCTCACACACCATCACCATTACACCCGTTTTGCACGAAAAAACAGTTTCGTCACATTGTGTGTAATGGTCATAGAACGCATTGCAGTGAAAACTGGTTTATTGCGTATACACCGCAAAGCAAAGCTGTTCCTGCACCATTGAAGTGCAACCAACTCCACGTTCAGAGATACCTTCATCGCCAAGGCAATTTTCAGCTAGCCTGGAAATGCAAGGCTCTGGCATCAACTCCAGCACCAAGTACATGTTAGCTATAGGGACACAGTACAGCATGTGGATGTAGCTGTTACTCAACATCAATGGGCACAATGTTTCTTGTGTGAGACCAACTCCACTCACAACACTAATCTCAAACACCTACACCATTAGACCTGTTTCGCACGAAAACCTTGCTTTGTAACTCTGTGCGTATTTGCCATAAAACGCACTGTTTGAAAATTGAGCTTTATAGGATTCCTGACAAAGCAAAGCTGTAACTACTCCATTGAAATGCAATGAACTCCACGTTCAGAGATACCTTCATTGCCAAGGCAATTTTCAGCTAGCCTTGAAATGCAAGGCTCTGGCATCAGCTCCAGCACCAAGTACATGCAAGCTATACGGACACAACACAGCATGTGGATGAGGCTGTTACTCAACATCAATGGGCAGAGAGTTTCTTGTGTGAGACCAACTCCACTCAGGTCACTAATCTCACACGCCATCACCATTAGACCCGTTTCGCACGAAAACCCTGCTTTGTAACTCTGTGCGTATTTGCCATAAAACGCACTGTGTGAAAATTGAGCTTTATACGATTCCAGACAAAGCAAAGCAGTAACTGCTCCATTGAAATGCAATGAACTCCACGTTCAGAGATACCTTCATCGCCAAGGCAATTTTCAGCTAGCCTTGAAATGCGAGGCTCTGTCATCAGCTCCAGCACCAAGTACATGCAAGCTATACGGACACAACACAGCATGTGGATGAGGCTTTTACTCAACATCAATGGGCAGAGAGTTTCTTGTGTGAGACCAACTCCACTCAAGTCGCTAACATCACACACTTACTCCATTAGACCCGTTTCGCACGAAAACCCTGTTTCGTAACACTGTGCATATTTGTCATAAAACGCACTGTTTTGAAATTGAGATTTATGAGAATTCCACAAAAAGCAAACCTGTAACTGCTCCATTGAAATGCAATGAACTCCACGTTCAGACATACCTTCGTCGCCAAGGCAATTTTCAGCTAGCCTTGAACTGCAAGGCAATGGCATCAGCTCCAGCACTAAGTACATGCAAGCTATAGGGACACAGCACAGCATGTGGATGTAGCTTTTCTTCAACACGAAAGGGCACAATGTTTCTTGTGTGAGACCAGCTCCACTCAAGTCGCTAACCTCACACACCATCACCATTAGACCCGTTTCGCATGAAAACCCTGTTTGGTCACACTGTGCATATTTGTCATAAAACGCACTGTGTTGAAATTGAGCTTTATGAGAATTCCAGACAAAGCAAAGCTGTAACTGCTCCATTGAAATGCAACGAACTCCACGTTCAGAGATACTTCCATCGCCAAGGCAATTTTCAGCTAGCCTTGAAATGCAGGTCTCTTCCTTCAACTTCAGCTTTAAATGCATGGTAGCTATACGGACACAACACAGCATGTGGATGAGGCCTTTACTCAACATCAATGGGCAGAGAGTTTCTTGTGTGAGACCAACTCCACTCAGGTCACTAACTTCACACACTTACACCATTACACCCGTTTCGCACGAAAAAACAGTTTCGTCACAGTGTGTGTAATGGTCATAGAACGCATTGCAGTGAAAACTGGTTTATTGCGTATACACCACAAAGCAAAGCTGTAACTGCTCCATTGAAGTGCAACCAACTCCACGTTCAGAGAACACTTCATCACCAAGGCAATTTTCAGATAGCTTTGAAATGGAAGGCTCTTACATCAACTTCGGCTTTAAATACATGTTCGATATACGGACTAAACAGCATGTGGATGAGGCCTTTACTCAACATCAATGGGCAGAGAGTTTCTTGTGTGAGACCAACTCCACTCAGGTCACTAACCTCACACACCATCACCATTAGACCCGTTTCGCACGAAAACCCTGTTTCATAACACTGAGCATATTTGCCATAAAATGCACTGTGTTGAAATTGAGCTTTATGAGAATTCCACACAAAGCAAAGCTGCAACTGCTCCATTGAAATGCAACGAACTCCATGTTCAGAGATACTTCCATCGCCAAGGCAATTTTCAGCTAGCCTTGAAATGCAAGGCTCTGGCATCAGCTCCAGCACCAAGTACATGTTCGCTATAGGGACACAACACAGCATGTGGATGTAGCTTTTCTTCAACACGAAAGGGCACAATGTTTCTTGTGTGAGACCAACTCCACTCAAGTCACTAACCTCACACACTTACACCATTAGAACCGTTTCGCATGAAAACCCTGTTTGGTCACACTGTGCGTATTTGTCATAAAACGCACTGTGTTGAAATTGAGCTTTATGAGAATTCCACACAGGGCAAAGCTGTAACTGCTCCATTGAAATGCAACGAACTCCACGTTCAGAGATACCTTCATCGCCAAGGCAATTTTCAGCTAGCCTTGAAATGCAAGGCTCTGGCATCAGCTCCAGCACCAAGTACATGGTAGCTATACGGACACAACACAGCATGTGGATGAGGCTTTTACTCAACATCAATGGGCAGAGAGTTTCTTGTGTGAGACCAACTCCATTCACGACACTAAACTCATACACTTACACCTTTAGACCCGTTTCACACGAAAACCCTGTTTCATAACACTGAGCATATTTGCCATAAAACGCACTGTGTTGAAATTGAGCTTTATGAGAATTCCACACAAAGCAAAGCTGCAACTGCTCCATTGAAATGCAACGAACTCCACGTTCAGAGATACTTCCATCGCCAAGGCAATTTTCAGCTAGCCTTGAAATGCAAGGCTCTGGCATCAGCTCCAGCACCAAGTACATGTTCCCTATAGGGACACAACACAGCATGTGGATGAGGCTGTTACTCAACATCAATTGGCACAATGTTTCTTGTGTGAGACCAACTCCACTCACAACACTAATCTCAAACACCTACACCATTAGACCCGTTTCGCACGAAAACCCTGTTTGTTCACACTGTGCGTATTTGCCATAAAACGCACTGTTTGAAAATTGAGCTTTATAGGATTCCAGACAAAGCAAAGGTGTAACTACTCCATTGAAATGCAATGAACTCCACGTTCAGAGATACCTTCATCGCCAAGGCAATTTTCAGCTAGCCTGGAAATGCAAGGCTCTGGCATCAGCTCCAGCACCAAGTACATGCAAGCTATACGGACACAACACAGCATGTGGATGAGGCTGTTACTCAACATCAATGGGCAGAGAGTTTCTTGTGTGAGACCAACTCCACTCAGGTCACTAATCTCACACGCCATCACCATTAGACCCGTTTCGCACGAAAACCCTGCTTTGTAACTCTGTGCGTATTTGCCGTAAAACGCACTGTGTGAAAATTGAGCTTTATACGATTCCAGACAAAGCAAAGCAGTAACTGCTCCATTGAAATGCAATGAACTCCACGTTCAGAGATACCTTCATCGCCAAGGCAATTTTCAGCTAGCCTTGAAATGCGAGGCTCTGTCATCAGCTCCAGCACCAAGTACATGCAAGCTATACGGACACAACACAGCATGTGGATGAGGCTTTTACTCAACATCAATGGGCAGAGAGTTTCTTGTGTGAGACCAACTCCACTCAGGTCACTAATCTCACACACCTATACAATTAGACCCGTTTCGCATGAAAACCCTGTTTGGTCACACTGTGCATATTTGTCATAAAACGCACTGTGTTGAAATTGAGCTTTATGAGAATTCCAGACAAAGCAAAGCTGTAACTGCTCCATTGAAATGCAACGAACTCCACGTTCAGAGATACTTCCATCGCCAAGGCAATTTTCAGCTAGCCTTGAAATGCAGGTCTCTTCCTTCAACTTCAGCTTTAAATACATGGTAGCTATACGGACACAACACAGCATGTGGATGAGGCCTTTACTCAACATCAATGGGCAGAGAGTTTCTTGTGTGAGACCAACTCCACTCAGGTCACTAACTTCACACACTTACACCATTACACCCGTTTCGCAAGAAAAAACAGTTTTGTCACAGTGTGTGTAATGGTCATAGAACGCATTGCAGTGAAAACTGGTTTATTGCGTATACACCACAAAGCAAAGCTGTAACTGCTCCATTGAAGTGCAAACAACTCCACGTTCAGAGAACACTTCATCACCAAGGCAATTTTCAGATAGCTTTGAAATGGAAGGCTCTTACATCAACTTCGGCTTTAAATACATGTTCGATATACGGACTAAACAGCATGTGGATGAGGCCTTTACTCAACATCAATGGGCAGAGAGTTTCTTGTGTGAGACCAACTCCACTCAGGTCACTAACCTCACACACCATCACCATTAGACCCGTTTCGCACGAAAACCCTGTTTCATAACACTGAGCATATTTGCCATAAAATGCACTGTGTTGAAATTGAGCTTTATGAGAATTCCACACAAAGCAAAGCTGCAACTGCTCCATTGAAATGCAACGAACTCCATGTTCAGAGATACTTCCATCGCCAAGGCAATTTTCAGCTAGCCTTGAAATGCAAGGCTCTGGCATCAGCTCCAGCACCAAGTACATGTTCGCTATAGGGACACAACACAGCATGTGGATGAGGCTGTTACTCAACATCAATTGGCACAATGTTTCTTGTGTGAGACCAACTCCACTCACAACACTAATCTCAAACACCTACACCATTAGACCTGTTTCGCACGAAAACCTTGCTTTGTAACTCTGTGCGTATTTGCCATAAAACGCACTGTTTGAAAATTGAGCTTTATAGGATTCCAGACAAAGCAAAGCTGTAACTACTCCATTGAAATGCAATGAACTCCACGTTCAGAGATACCTTCATCGCCAAGGCAATTTTCAGCTAGCCTTGAAATGCAAGGCTCTGGCATCAGCTCCAGCACCAAGTACATGCAAGCTATACGGACACAACACAGCATGTGGATGAGGCTGTTACTCAACATCAATGGGCAGAGAGTTTCTTGTGTGAGACCAACTCCACTCAGGTCACTAACCTCACACACCATCACCATTACACCCGTTTGGCACGAAAAACCTGTTTGGTCACACTGTGCGTATTTGTCATAAAACGCACTGTGTTGAAATTGAGCTTTATGAGAATTCCAGACAAAGCAAAGCTGTAACTGCTCCATTGAAATGCAACCAACTCCACGTTCAGAGATACTTCCATTGCCAAGGCAATTTTCAGCTAGCCTTGAAATGCAGGTCTCTTCCTTCAACTTCAGCTTTAAATACATTGTAGCTATACGGACACAGCACAGCATGTGGATGAGGCTGTTACTCAACACGAAAGGGCACAATGTTTCTTGTGTGAGACCAACTCCACTCAAGTCGCTAACCTCGCACACTTACACCATTAGACCCGTTTCGCACGATAACCCTGTTTCGTAACACTGTGCATATTTGTCATAAAACGCACTGTTTTGAAATTGAGCTTTATGAGAATTCCAGACAAAGCAAAGCTGTAACTGCTCCATTGAAATGCCATGAACTTCACGTTCAGAGATACCTTCATCGCCAAAGCAATTTTCAGCTAAACTTGAACTGCAAGGCAATGGCATCAGCTCCAGCACTAAGTACATGCAAGCTATAGGGACACAGCACAGCATGTGGATGTAGCTTTTCTTCAACACGAAAGGGCACAATATTTCTTGTGTGAGACCAACTCCACTCAAGTCACTAACCTCACACACTTACACCATTAGAACCGTTTCGCATGAAAACCCTGTTTGGTCACACTGTGCGTATTTGGCATAAAACGCACTGTGTTGAAATTGAGCTTTATGAGAATTCCACACAGGGCAAAGCTGTAACTGCTCCATTGAAATGCAACGAACTCCACGTTCAGAGATACCTTCATCGCCAAGGCAATTTTCAGCTAGCCTGGAAATGCAAGGCTCTGGCATCAGCTCCAGCACCAAGTACATGGTAGCTATACGGACACAACACAGCATGTGGATGAGGCTTTTACTCAACATCAATTGGCAGAGAGTTTCTTGTGTGAGACCAACTCCAACACGACACTAAACTCATACACTTACACCTTTAGACCCGTTTCACACGAAAACCCTGTTTCATAACACTGAGCATATTTGCCATAAAACGCACTGTGTTGAAATTGAGCTTTATGAGAATTCCACACAAAGCAAAGCTGCAACTGCTCCATTGAAATGCAACGAACTCCACGTTCAGAGATACCTTCATCGCCAAGGCAATTTTCAGCTAGCCTTGAAATGCAAGGCTCTGGCATCAGCTCCAGCACCAATTACATGTTAGCTATAGGGACACAGCACAGCATGTGGATGAGGCGTTCACTCAACACGAAAGGGGCACAACGTGTCTTGTGTGAGAACAACTCCACTCAAGTCGCTAACCTCACACACTTACACCATTAGACCCGTTTCGCACGAAAACCCTTTTGGTCACACTGTGCATATTTGTCATAAAACGCACTGTTTTGAAATTGAGCTTTATGAGAATTCCACACAAAGCAAAGCTGTAACTGCTCCATTGAAATGCAACGAACTCCTTGTTCAGAAATACTTCCATCGCCAAGGCAATTTTCAGCTGGCCTTGAAATGCAGGTCTCTTCCTTCAACTTCAGCTTTAAATACATGTTAGCTATAGGGACACAACACAGCATGTGGATGAGGCTGTTACTCAACATCAATGGGCAGAGAGTTTCTTGTGTGAGACCAACTCCACTCACGACACTAATCTCACACACCATCACCATTAGACCCGTTTCGCACGAAAACCCTGCTTTGTAACTCTGTGCGTATTTGCCATAAAATGCACTGTGTGAAAATTGAGCTTTATACGATTCCAGACAAAGCAAAGCAATAACTGCTCCATTGAAATGCAATGTACTCCACGTTCAGAGATACCTTCATCGCCAAGGCAATTTTCAGCTAGCCTTGAAATGCAAGGCTCTGGCATCAGCTCCAGTACCAAGTACATGAAAGCTATAGGGACACAGCACAGCATGTGGATGTAGCCTTTCTTCAACAAGAAAGGGCACAATGTTTCTTGTGTGTGACCAACTCCACTCAGGTCACTAACCTCACACACCATCACCATTACACCCGTTTTGCACGAAAAAACAGTTTCGTCACATTGTGTGTAATGGTCATAGAACGCATTGCAGTGAAACTTGTTTATTGCGTATACACCACAAAGCAAAGCTGTTCCTGCACCATTGAAGTGCAACCAACTCCACGTTCAGAGATACCTTCATCGCCAAGGCAATTTTCAGCTAGCCTGGAAATGCAAGGCTCTGGCATCAACTCCAGCACCAAGTACATGCAAGCTATACGGACACAACACAGCATGTGGATGAGGCTGTTACTCATCATCAATGGGCAGAGAGTTTCTTGTGTGAGACCAACTCCACTCAGGTCACTAACCTCACACACCATCACCATTACACCCGTTTCGCACGAAATCCCTGTTTGGTCACACTGTGCGTATTTGTCATAAAACGCACTGTGTTGAAATTGAGCTTTATGAGAATTCCAGACAAAGCAAAGCTGTAACTGCTCCATTGAAATGCAACGAACTCCACGTTCAGAGATACTTCCATCGCCAAGGCAATTTTCAGCTAGCCTTGAAATGCAGGTCTCTTCCTTCAACTTCAGCTTTAAATACATTGTAGCTATACGGACACAGCACAGCATGTGGATGAGGCTGTTACTCAACACGAAAGGGCAAAATGTTTCTTGTGTGAGACCAACTCCACTCAAGTCGCTAACCTCGCACACTTACACCATTAGACCCGTTTCGCACGATAACCCTGTTTCGTAACACTGTGCATATTTGTCATAAAACGCACTGTTTTGAAATTGAGCTTTATGAGAATTCCAGACAAAGCAAAGCTGTAACTGCTCCATTGAAATGCCATGAACTCCACGTTCAGAGATACCTTCATCGCCAAAGCAATTTTCAGCTAAACTTGAACTGCAAGGCAATGGCATCAGCTCCAGCACTAAGTACATGCAAGCTATAGGGACGCAGCACATCATGTGGATGAAGCTTTTCTTCAACACAAAAGGGCACAATGTTTCTTGTGTGAGACCAACTCCACTCAGGTCACTAACCTCACACACCATCACCATTAGACCCTTTTCACACGAAAACCCTGTTTAATAACACTGAGCATATTTGCCATAAAACGCACTGTGTTGAAATTGAGCTTTATGAGAATTCCACACAAAGCAAAGCTGCAACTGCTCCATTGAAATGCAAGGAAATCCATCTTCAGAGATACTTCCATCGCCAAGGCAATTTTCAGCTAGCCTTGAAATGCAAGGCTCTGGCATCAGCTATAGGGACACAACACAGCATGTGGATGAGGCTGTTACTCAACACGAAAGGCACAATGTTTCTTGTGTGAGACCAACTCCACTCAAGTCGCTAACCTCACACACTTACACCATTAGACCCGTTTCGCACGAAAACCCTGCTTTGTAACTCTGTGCGTATTTGCCATAAAACGCACTGTTGAAATTGAGCTTTATGAGAATTCCACACAAGGCAAAGCTGTAACTGCTCCATTGAAATGCAACGAACTCCACGTTCAGAGATAGCTTCATCGCCAAGGCAATTTTCAGCTAGCCTTGAAATGCAAGGCTCTGGCATCAGCTCCAGCACCAAGTACATGTTAGCTATAGGGACACAACACAGCATGTGGATGAGGCTGTTACTCAACATCAATTGGCAGAGAGTTTCTTGTGTGAGACCAACTCCACTCACGACACTAATCTCAAACACCATCACCATTAGACCCGTTTCACACGAAAACCCTGCTTTGTAACTCTGCGTATTTGCCATAAAACGCACTGTGTGAAAATCGAGCTTTATACGATTCCAGACAAAGCAAAGCAGTAACTGCTCCATTGAAATGCAATGAACTCCACGTTCAGAGATACCTTCATCGCCAAGGCAATTTTCAGCTAGCCTTGAAATGCAAGGCTCTGGCATCAGCTCCAGCACCAAGTACATGCAAGCTATACGGACATACACAGGATGTGGATGAGGCTTTTACTCAACATCAATTGGAAGAGAGTTTCTTGTGTGAGACCAACTCCACTCAGGTCACTAATCTCACACACCTACACCATTAGACCCGTTTCGCACGAAAACCCTGTTTGGTCACACTGTGCATATTTGTCATAAAATGCACTGTGTTGAAATTGAGCTTTATGAGAATTCCACACAAAGCAAAGCTGTAACTGCTCCATTGAAATGCAACGAACTCCACGTTCAGAGATATTTCCATCGCCAAGGCAATTTTCAGCTAGCCTTGAAATGCAGGTCTCTTCCTTCAACTTCAGCTTTAAATACATGGTAGCTATAGGGACACAACACAGCTTGTGAATGAGGCTTTTACTCAACATCAATGGGCAGAGAGTTTCTTGTGTGAGACCAACTCCACTCAGGTCACTAACCTCACACACCATCACCATTACACCCGTTTCGCACGAAAAAACAGTATCGTCACAGTGTGTGTAATGGTCATAGAACGCATTGCAGTGAAAACCAGTTTATTGCGTATACACCACAAAGCAAAGTTGTAACTGCTCCATTGAAATACAATGAACTCCACGTTCAGAGAACACTTCATCACCAAGGCAATTTTCAGATAGCTTTGAAATGGAAGGCTCTTACATCAACTTCGGCTTTAAATACATGTTCGCTATACGGACTAAACAGCATGTGGATGAGGCCTTTACTCAACATCAATGGGCAGAGAGTTTCTTGTGTGAGACCAACCCCACTCAGGTCACTAACCTCACACACCATCACCATTAGACCCGTTTCGCACGAAAACCATGTTTCGTAACACTGAGCATATTTGCCATAAAACGCACTGTGTTGAAATTGAGCTTTATGAGAATTCTACACAAAGCAAAGCTGCAACTGCTCCATTGAAATGCAACGAACTCCATGTTCAGAGATACTTCCATTGCCAAGGCAATTTTCAGCTAGCCTTGAAATGCAAGGCTCTGGCATCAGCTACAGCACCAAGTACATGTTAGCTATAGGGACACAGCACAGCATGTGGATGAGGCTGTTACTCAACACGAAAGGGCAGAGAGTTTCTTGTGTGAGACCAACTCCACTCAAGTCGCTAACCTCACACACTTACAACATTAGACCCGTTTCACACGAAAACCCTGTTTGTTCACACTGTGCGTTTTTGGCATAAAACACACTGTGTTCAAATTGAGCTTTATGAGAATTCCAGACAAAGCAAAGCTGTAACTGCTCCATTGAAATGCAACGAACTCCACGTTCAGAGATACCTTCATCGCCAAGGCAATTTTCAGCTAGCCTTGAAATGCAAGGCTCTGGCATCAGCTCCAGCACCAAGTACATGTTAGCTATAGGGACACAACACAGCATGTGGATGAGGCTTTTACTCAACATCAATGGGGAGAGAGTTTCTTGTGTGAGACCAACTCCACTCACAACACTAATCTCACACACCATCACAATTAGACCCATTTCGCACGAAAACCCTGCTTTGTAACTCTGTGCGTATTTGCCATAAAACGCACTGTGTTAAAATTGAGCTTTATATGATTCCAGACAAAGCAAAGCAGTAACTGCTCCATTGAAATGCAATGAACTCCACGTTCAGAGATACTTCCATCGCCAAGGCAATTTTCAGCTAGCCTTGAAATGCAGGTCTCTTCCATCAACTTCAGCTTTAAATACATGGTAGCTATACGGACACAACACAGCATGTGAATGAGGCTTTATTCAACACAAAAGGGCACAATGTTTCTTGTGTGTGACCAACTCCACTCAGGTCACTAACCTCACACACCATCACCATTACTCCCGTTTCGCATGAAAAAACAGTTTCGTCACAGTGTGTGTAATGGTCATAGAACGCATTGCAGTGAAAACTGGTTTATTGCGTATACACTACAAAGCAAAGTTGTAACTGCTCCATTGAAGTGCAACCAACTCCACGTTCAGAGAACACTTCATCACCAAGGCAATTTTCAGTTAGCTTTGAAATGGAAGGCTCTTACATCAACTTCGGCTTTAAATACATGTTCGCTGTACGGACTAAACAGCATGTGGATGAGGCTTTTACTCAACATCAATGGGCAGAGAGTTTCTTGTGTGAGATCAACTCCACTCAGGTCACTAACCTCACACACCATCACCATTAGACCCGTTTCGCACGAAAACCCTGCTTGTAACTCTGTTCGTGTTTGGCATAAAACGCACTGTGTTGAAATTGAGCTTTATGAGAATTCCACACAAAGCAAAGCTGCAACTGCTCCATTGAAATGCAACGAACTCCATGTTCAGAGATACTTCCATCGCCAAGGCAATTTTCAGCTAGCCTTGAAATGCAAGGCTCTGGCATCAGCTCCAGCAGCAAGTACATGTTAGCTATAGGGACACAGCACAGCATGTGGATGAGGCGTTCACTCAACACGAAAGGGGCACAACGTGTCTTGTGTGAGAACAACTCCACTCAAGTCGCTAACCTCACACACTTACACCATTAGACCCGCTCGCACGAAAACACTTTTGGTTACACTGTGCATATTTGTCATAAAACGCACTGTTTTGAAATGGAGCTTTATGAGAATTCCACACAAAGCAAAGCTGTAACTGCTCCATTGAAATGCAACGAACTCCACGTTCAGAGATACTTCCATCGCCAAGGCAATTTTCAGCTGGCCTTGAAATGCAGGTCTCTTCCTTCAACTTCAGCTTTAAATACATGTTAGCTATAGGGACACAACACAGCATGTGGATGAGGCTTTTACTCAACATCAATGGGCAGAGAGTTTCTTGTGTGAGACCAACTCCACTCACGACACTAATCTCACACACCATCACAATTAGACCCGTTTCGCACGAAAACCCTGCTTTGTAACTCTGTGCGTATTTGCCATAAAAGGCACTGTGTGAAAATTGAGCTTTATACTATTCCAGACAAAGCAAAGCAGTAACTGCTCCATTGAAATGCAATGAACTCCACGTTCAGAGATACCTTCATCGCCAAGGCAATTTTCAGCTAGCCTTGAAATGCAAGGCTCTGGCTTCAGCTCCAGCACCAAGTACATGTTAGCTATAGGGACACAACACAGCATGTGGATGAGGCTTTTACTCAACATCAATTGGCAGAGAGTTTCTTGTGTGAGACCAAATCCACTCACGACACTAATCTCACACACCATCACCATTAGACCCGTTTCGCACGAAAACCCTGGTTTGTAACTGTGTGCGTATTTGCCATAATTCGCACTGTGTGAAAATTGAGCTTTATACGATTCCAGACAAAGTAAAGCAGTAACTGCTCCATTGAAATGCAATGAACTCCACGTTCAGAGATACCTTCATCGCCAAGGCAATTTTCAGCTAGCCTTGAAATGCAGGTCTCTTCCATCAACTTCAGCTTTAAATACATGGTAGCTATACGGACACAACACAGCATGTGGATGAGGCTTTTACTCAACATCAATGGGCAGAGAGTTTCTTGTGTGAGACCAACTCCACTCAGGTCACTAACCTCACACACCATCACCATTAGACCCGTTTCGCACGAAAACCCTATTTCGTAACACTGAGCATATTTGCCATAAAACGCACTGTGTTGAAATTGAGCTTTATGAGAATTCCACACAAAGCAAAGCAAAGCTGCAACTGCTCCATTGAAATGCAACGAACTCCATGTTCAGAGATACTTCCATCGCCAAGGCAATTTTCAGCTAGCCTTGAAATGCAAGGCTCTGGCATCAGCTCCAGCAGCAAGTACATGTTAGCTATAGGGACACAGCACAGCATGTGGATGAGGCGTTCACTCAACACGAAAGGGGCACAACGTTTCTTGTGTGAGAACAACTCCACTCAAGTCGCTAACCTCACACACTTACACCATTAGACCCGTTTCGCATGAAAACCCTTTTGGTCACACTGTGCATATTTGTCATAAAACGCACTGTTTTGAAATGGAGCTTTATGAGAATTCCACACAAAGCAAAGCTGTAACTGCTCCATTGAAATGCAACGAACTCCACGTTCAGAGATACTTATATCGCCAAGGCAATTTTCAGCTGGCCTTGAAATGCAGGTCTCTTCCTTCAAATTCAGCTTTAAATACATGTTAGCTATAGGGACACAACACAGCATGTGGATGAGGCTTTTACTCAACATCAATGGGCAGAGAGTTTCTTGTGTGAGACCAACTCCACTCACGACACTAATCTCACACACCATCACAATTAGACCCGTTCCGCACGAAAACCCTGCTTTGTAACTCTGTGTGTATTTGCCATAAAAGGCACTGTGTGAAAATTGAGCTTTATACGATTCCAGACAAAGCAAAGCAGTAACTGCTCCATTGAAATGCAATGAACTCCACGTTCAGAGATACCTTCACCGCAAGGCAATTTTCAGCTAGCCTTGAAATGCAAGGCTCTGGCATCAGCTCCAGCACCAAGTACATGTTAGCTATAGGGACACAACACAGCATGTGGATGAGGCTTTTAGTCAACATCAATTGGCAGAGAGTTTCTTGTGTGAGACCAAATCCACTCACGACACTAATCTCACACACCATCACAATTAGACCCGTTCCGCACGAAAACCCTGCTTTGTAACTCTGTGTGTATTTGCCATAAAACGCACTGTGTGAAAATTGAGCTTTATACGATTCCAGACAAAGTAAAGCAGTAACTGCTCCATTGAAATGCAATGAACTCCACGTTCAGAGAACACTTCATCACCAAGGCAATTTTCAGCTAGCCTTGAAATGCAGGTCTCTTCCATCAACTTCAGCTTTAAATACATGGTAGCTATACGGACACAACACAGCATGTGGATGAGGCTTTTACTCAACATCAATGGGCAGAGAGTTTCTTGTGTGAGACCAACTCCACTCAGGTCACTAACCTCACACACCATCACCATTAGACCCGTTTCGCACGAAAACCCTATTTCGTAACACTGAGCATATTTGCCATAAAACGCACTGTGTTGAAATTGAGCTTTATGAGAATTCCACACAAAGCAAAGCTGCAACTGCTCCATTGAAATGCAACGAACTCCACGTTCAGAGATACTTCCATCGCCAAGGCAATTTTCAGCTGGCCTTGAAATGCAGGTCTCTTCCTTCAACTTCAGCTTTAAATACATGTTAGCTATAGGGACACAACACAGCATGTGGATGAGGCTTTTACTCAACATCAATGGGCAGAGAGTTTCTTGTGTGAGACCAACTCCACTCACGACACTAATCTCACACACCATCACAATTAGACCCGTTTCGCACGAAAACCCTGCTTTGTAACTCTGGGCGTATTTGCCATAAAAGGCACTGTGTGAAAATTGAGCTTTATACGATTCCAGACAAAGCAAAGCAGTAATTGCTCCATTGAAATGCAATGAACTCCACGTTCAGAGATACCTTCATCGCCAAGGCAATTTTCAGCTAGCCTTGAAATGCAAGGCTCTGGCTTCAGCTCCAGCACCAAGTACATGTTAGCTATAGGGACACAACACAGCATGTGGATGAGGCTTTTACTCAACATCAATTGGCAGAGAGTTTCTTGTGTGAGACCAAATCCACTCACGACACTAATCTCACACACCATCACCATTATAACAGCATGTGGAAGAGGCTGTTACTCAACACGAAAGGCACAATGTTTCTTGTGTGAGACCAACTCCACTCAGGTTACTAATCTCACACACCATCACCATTAGACCCGTTTCGTACGAAAACCCTTTTGGTCACAATGTGCATATTTGCCATAAAACGCACTGTGTGAAAATTGAGCTTTATACGATTCCAGACAAAGCAAAGCAGTAAGTACTCCATTGAAATGCAACCAACTCCACGTTCAGAGATACCTTCATCGCCAAGGCAATTTTCAGCTAGCCTTGAAATGCAGCTCCAGCACCAAGTACATGTTAGCTATAGGGACACAACACAGCATGTGGATGAGGCTTTTACTCAACATCAATGGGCAGAGAGTTTCTTTTGTGAGACCAACTCCACTCACGACACTAATCTCACACACCATCACAAATAGACCCGTTTCGCACGAAAACCCTGGTTTGTAACTGTGTGCGTATTTGCCATAAAACGCACTGTGTGAAAATTGAGCTTTATACGATTCCAGACAAAGCAAAGCAGTTACTGCTCCATTGAAATGCAATGAACTCCACGTTCAGAGATACCTTCATCGCCAAGGCAATTTTCAGCTAGCCTTGAAATGCAGGTCTCTTCCATCAACTTCAGCTTTAAATACATGGTAGCTATACGGACACAACACAGCATGTGGATGAGGCTTTTACTCAACATCAATGGGCAGAGAGTTTCTTGTGTGAGACCAACTCCACTCAGGTCACTAACTTCACACACCATCACCATTAGACCCGTTTCGCACGAAAACCCTATTTCGTAACACTGAGCATATTTGCCATAAAACGCACTGTGTTGAAATTGAGCTTTATGAGAATTCCACACAAAGCAAAGCTGCAAATGCTCCATTGAAATGCAACGAAATCCATGTTCAGAGATACTTCCATCGCCAAGGCAATTTTCAGCTAGCCTTGAAATGCAAGGCTCTGGCATCAGCTCCAGTACCAAGTACATGTTAGCTATAGGGACACGGCACAGCATGTGGATGTAGCCTTTCTTCAACACGAAAGGGCACAATGTTTCTTGTGTGTGACCACCTCCACTCAGGTCACTAACCTCACACACCATCACCATTACACCCGTTTCGCACGAAAAAACAGTTTCGTCACATTGTGTGTAATGGTCATAGAACGCATTGCAGTGAAAACTGGTTTATTGCGTATACACCACAAAGCAAAGCTGTTCCTGCACCATTGAAGTGCAACCAACTCCACGTTCAGAGATACCTTCATCGCCAAGGCAATTTTCAGCTAGCCTGGAAATGCAGGTCTCTTCCATCAACTTCAGCTTTAAATACATGTTAGCTAGACGGACACAGCACAGCATGTGGATGAGGCTGTTACTCAACAAAAAAGGCACAATGTTTCTTGTGTGAGACCAACTCCACTCAAGTCAATAACCTCACACACCATTACCATTAGACCCGTTTCGCACGAAAACCCTGTTTCGTAACACTGAGCATATTTGCCATAAAAAGCATTGTGTTGAAATTGAGCTACATGAGAATTCCAGACAAAGCAAAGCTGTAACTGCTCCATTGAAATGCAATGAACTCCACGTTCAGAGATACCTTCATCGCCAAGGCAATTTTCAGCTAGCCTTGAAATGCAAGGCTCTGGCATCAGCTCCAGCACAAAGTACATGTTAGCTATAGGGACACAGCACAGCATGTGGATGTAGCTTTTACTCAACATCAATGGGCAGAGAGTTTCTTGTGTGAGACCAACTCCACTCAGGTCACTAACCTCACACACCATCACCATTAGACCCGTTTCGCACGAAAACCCTGTTTCGCAACACTGAGCATATTTGCCATAAAACGCACTGTGTTGAAATTGAGCTTTATGAGAATTCCAGACAAAGCAAAGCAGTAACTGCTCCATTGAAATGCAACGAACTCCACGTTCAGAGATACTTCCATCGCCAAGGCAATTTTCAGCTAGCCTTGAAATGCAGGTCTCTTCCTTCAACTTCAGCTTTAAATACATGGTAGCTATACGGACACAACACAGCATGTGGATGAGGCCTTTACTCAACATCAATGGGCAGAGAGTTTCTTGTGTGAGACCAACTCCACTCAGGTCACTAACTTCACACACTTACACCATTACACCCGTTTCGCAAGAAAAAACAGTTTTGTCACAGTGTGTGTAATGGTCATAGAACGCATTGCAGTGAAAACTGGTTTATTGCGTATACACCACAAAGCAAAGCTGTAACTGCTCCATTGAAGTGCAACCAACTCCACGTTCAGAGAAAACTTCATCACCAAGGCAATTTTCAGATAGCTTTGAAATGGAAGGCTCTTACATCAACTTCGGATTTAAATACATGTTCGATATACGGACTAAACAGCATGTGGATGAGGCCTTTACTCAACATCAATGGGCAGAGAGTTTCTTGTGTGAGACCAACTCCACTCAGGTCACTAACCTCACACACCATCACCATTAGACCCGTTTCGCACGAAAACCCTGTTTCATAACACTGAGCATATTTGCCATAAAATGCACTGTGTTGAAATTGAGCTTTATGAGAATTCCACACAAAGCAAAGCTGCAACTGCTCCATTGAAATGCAACGAACTCCATGTTCAGAGATACTTCCATCGCCAAGGCAATTTTCAGCTAGCCTTGAAATGCAAGGCTCTGGCATCAGCTCCAGCAGCAAGTACATGTTCGCTATAGGGACACAACACAGCATGTGGATGAGGCTGTTACTCAACATCAATTGGCACAATGTTTCTTGTGTGAGACCAACTCCACTCACAACACTAATCTCAAACACCTACACCATTAGACCCGTTTCGCACGAAAACCCTGCTTTGTAACTCTGTGTGTATTTGCCATAAAACGCACTGTTTGAAAATTGAGCTTTATAGGATTCCAGACAAAGCAAAGCTGTAACTACTCCATTGAAATGCAATGAACTCCACGTTCAGAGATACCTTCATCGCCAAGGCAATTTTCAGCTAGCCTTGAAATGCAAGGCTCTGGCATCAGCTCCAGCACCAAGTACATGCAAGCTATACGGACACAACACAGCATGTGGATGAGGCTGTTACTCAACATCAATGGGCAGAGAGTTTCTTGTGTGAGACCAACTCCACTCAGGTCACTAACCTCACACACCATCACCATTACACCCGTTTCGCACGAAAACCCTGTTTGGTCACACTGTGCGTATTTGTCATAAAACGCACTGTGTTGAAATTGAGCTTTATGAGAATTCCAGACAAAGCAAAGCTGTAACTGCTCCATTGAAATGCAACGAACTCCACGTTCAGAGATACCTTCATCGCCAAGGCAATTTTCAGCTAGCCTTGAAATGCAAGGCTCTTGCTTCAGCTCCAGCACCAAGTACATGTTAGCTATAGGGACACAACACAGCATGTGGATGAGGCTTTTACTCAACATCAATTGGCAGAGAGTTTCTTGTGTGAGACCAAATCCACTCACGACACTAATCTCACACACCATCACCATTATAACAGCATGTGGAAGAGGCTGTTACTCAACACGAAAGGCACAATGTTTCTTGTGTGAGACCAACTCCACTCAGGTTACTAATCTCACACACCATCACCATTAGACCCGTTTCGTACGAAAACCCTTTTGGTCACAATGTGCATATTTGTCATAAAACGCACTGTTTTGAAATTGAGCTTTATGAGAATTCCAGACAAAGCAAAGCTGTAACTGCTCCATTGAAATACAATGAACTCCACGTTCAGAGATACCTTCATCGCCAAGGCAATTTTCAGCTAGCCTTGAAATGCAAGGCTCTGGCATCAGCTCCAGCACCAAGTACATGTTAGCTATAGGGACACAACACAGCATGTGGATGAGGCTTTTACTCAACATCAATGGGCAGAGAGTTTCTTGTGTGAGACCAACTCCACTCAGGTCACTAATCTCACACACCATCACCATTAGACCCATTTTTCACGAAAACCCTGCTTTGTAACTCTGTGCGTATTTGCCATAAAATGCACTGTGTGAAAATTGAGCTTTATACGATTCCAGACAAAGCAAAGCAGTAAGTACTCCATTGAAATTCAATGAACTCCACGTTCAGAGATACCTTCATCGCCAAGGCAATTTTCAGCTAGCCTTGAAATGCAGCTTCAGCACCAAGTACATGTTAGCTATAGGGACACAACACAGCATGTGGATGAGGCTTTTACTCAACATCAATGGGCAGAGAGTTTCTTTTGTGAGACCAACTCCACTCACGACACTAATCTCACACACCATCACAATTAGACCCGTTTCGCACGAAAACCCTGGTTTGTAACTGTGTGCGTATTTGCCATAAAACGCACTGTGTGAAAATTGAGCTTTATACGATTCCAGACAAAGCAAAGCAGTTACTGCTCCATTGAAATGCAATGAACTCCACGTTCAGAGATACCTTCATCGCCAAGGCAATTTTCAGCTAGCCTTGAAATGCAGGTCTCTTCCATCAACTTCAGCTTTAAATACATGGTAGCTATACGGACACAACACAGCATGTGGATGAGGCTTTTACTCAACATCAATGGGCAGAGAGTTTCTTGTGTGAGACCAACTCCACTCAGGTCACTAACTTCACACACCATCACCATTAGACCCGTTTCGCACGAAAACCCTATTTCGTAACACTGAGCATATTTGCCATAAAACGCACTGTGTTGAAATTGAGCTTTATGAGAATTCCACACAAAGCAAAGCTGCAAATGCTCCATTGAAATGCAACGAAATCCATGTTCAGAGATACTTCCATCGCCAAGGCAATTTTCAGCTAGCCTTGAAATGCAAGGCTCTGGCATCAGCTCCAGTACCAAGTACATGTTAGCTATAGGGACACGGCACAGCATGTGGATGTAGCCTTTCTTCCACACGAAAGGGCACAATGTTTCTTGTGTGTGACCACCTCCACTCAGGTCACTAACCTCACACACCATCACCATTACACCCGTTTCGCACGAAAAAACAGTTTCGTCACATTGTGTGTAATGGTCATAGAACGCATTGCAGTGAAAACTGGTTTATTGCGTATACACCACAAAGCAAAGCTGTTCCTGCACCATTGAAGTGCAACCAACTCCACGTTCAGAGATACCTTCATCGCCAAGGCAATTTTCAGCTAGCCTGGAAATGCAGGTCTCTTCCATCAACTTCAGCTTTAAATACATGTTAGCTAGACGGACACAGCACAGCATGTGGATGAGGCTGTTACTCAACAAAAAAGGCACAATGTTTCTTGTGTGAGACCAACTCCACTCAAGTCACTAACCTCACACACCATTACCATTAGACCCGTTTCGCACGAAAACCCTGTTTCGTAACACTGAGCATATTTGCCATAAAAAGCATTGTGTTGAAATTGAGCTACATGAGAATTCCAGACAAAGCAAAGCTGTAACTGCTCCATTGAAATGCAATGAACTCCACGTTCAGAGATACCTTCATCGCCAAGGCAATTTTCAGCTAGCCTTGAAATGCAAGGCTCTGGCATCAGCTCCAGCACAAAGTACATGTTAGCTATAGGGACACAGCACAGCATGTGGATGTAGCTTTTACTCAACATCAATGGGCAGAGAGTTTCTTGTGTGAGACCAACTCCACTCAGGTCACTAACCTCACACACCATCACCATTAGACCCGTTTCGCACGAAAACCCTGTTTCGCAACACTGAGCATATTTGCCATAAAACGCACTGTGTTGAAATTGAGCTTTATGAGAATTCCAGACAAAGCAAAGCTGTAACTGCTCCATTGAAATGCAACGAACTCCACGTTCAGAGATACTTCCATCGCCAAGGCAATTTTCAGCTAGCCTTGAAATGCAGGTCTCTTCCTTCAACTTCAGCTTTAAATACATGGTAGCTATACGGACACAACACAGCATGTGGATGAGGCCTTTACTCAACATCAATGGGCAGAGAGTTTCTTGTGTGAGACCAACTCCACTCAGGTCACTAACTTCACACACTTACACCATTACACCCGTTTCGCAAGAAAAAACAGTTTTGTCACAGTGTGTGTAATGGTCATAGAACGCATTGCAGTGAAAACTGGTTTATTGCGTATACACCACAAAGCAAAGCTGTAACTGCTCCATTGAAGTGCAACCAACTCCACGTTCAGAGAACACTTCATCACCAAGGCAATTTTCAGATAGCTTTGAAATGGAAGGCTCTTACATCAACTTCGGCTTTAAATACATGTTCGATATACGGACTAAACAGCATGTGGATGAGGCCTTTACTCAACATCAATGGGCAGAGAGTTTCTTGTGTGAGACCAACTCCACTCAGGTCACTAACCTCACACACCATCACCATTAGACCCGTTTCGCACGAAAACCCTGTTTCATAACACTGAGCATATTTGCCATAAAATGCACTGTGTTGAAATTGAGCTTTATGAGAATTCCACACAAAGCAAAGCTGCAACTGCTCCATTGAAATGCAACGAACTCCATGTTCAGAGATACTTCCATCGCCAAGGCAATTTTCAGCTAGCCTTGAAATGCAAGGCTCTGGCATCAGCTCCAGCAGCAAGTACATGTTAACTATAGGGACACAACACAGCATGTGGATGAGGCTGTTACTCAACATCAATTGGCACAATGTTTCTTGTGTGAGACCAACTCCACTCACAACACTAATCTCAAACACCTACACCATTAGACCCGTTTCGCACGAAAACCCTGCTTTGTAACTCTGTGTGTATTTGCCATAAAACGCACTGTTTGAAAATTGAGCTTTATAGGATTCCAGACAAAGCAAAGCTGTAACTACTCCATTGAAATGCAATGAACTCCACGTTCAGAGATACCTTCATCGCCAAGGCAATTTTCAGCTAGCCTTGAAATGCAAGGCTCTGGCATCAGCTCCAGCACCAAGTACATGCAAGCTATACGGACACAACACAGCATGTGGATGAGGCTGTTACTCAACATCAATGGGCAGAGAGTTTCTTGTGTGTGACCAACTCCACTCAGGTCACTAACCTCACACACCATCACCATTACACCCGTTTCGCACGAAAACCCTGTTTGGTCACACTGTGCGTATTTGTCATAAAACGCACTGTGTTGAAATTGAGCTTTATGAGAATTCCAGACAAAGCAAAGCTGTAACTGCTCCATTGAAATGCAACGAACTCCACGTTCAGAGATACTTCCATCGCCAAGGCAATTTTCAGCTAGCCTGGAAATGCAGGTCTCTTCCTTCAACTTCAGCTTTAAATACATTGTAGCTATACGGACACAGCACAGCATGTGGATGAGGCTGTTACTCAACACGAAAGGGCACAATGTTTCTTGTGTGAGACCAACTCCACTCAAGTCGCTAACCTCGCACACTTACACCATTAGACCCGTTTCGCACGATAACCCTGTTTCGTAACACTGTGCATATTTGTCATAAAACGCACTGTTTTGAAATTGAGCTTTATGAGAATTCCAGACAAAGCAAAGCTGTAACTGCTCCATTGAAATGCCATGAACTCCACGTTCAGAGATACCTTCATCGCCAAAGCAATTTTCAGCTAAACTTGAACTGCAAGGCAATGGCATCAGCTCCAGCACTAAGTACATGCAAGCTATAGGGACACAGCACAGCATGTGGATGTAGCTTTTCTTCAACACGAAAGGGCACAATGTTTCTTGTGTGAGACCAACTCCACTCGTCACTAACCTCACACACTTACACCATTAGAACCGTTTCGCATGAAAACCCTGTTTGGTCACACTGTGCGTATTTGGCATAAAACGCACTGTGTTGAAATTGAGCTTTATGAGAATTCCACACAAAGCAAAGCTGTAACTGCTCCATTGAAATGCAACGAACTCCACGTTCAGAGATACCTTCATCGCCAAGGCAATTTTCAGCTAGCCTTGAAATGCAAGGCTCTGGCATCAGCTCCAGCACCAATTACATGTTAGCTATAGGGACACAGCACAGCATGTGGATGAGGCGTTCACTCAACACGAAAGGGGCACAACGTGTCTTGTGTGAGAACAACTCCACTCAAGTCGCTAACCTCACACACTTACACCATTAGACCCGTTTCGCACGAAAACCCTTTTGGTCACACTGTGCATATTTGTCATAAAACGCACTGTTTTGAAATTGAGCTTTATGAGAATTCCACACAAAGCAAAGCTGTAACTGCTCCATTGAAATGCAACGAACTCCTTGTTCAGAGATACTTCCATCGCCAAGGCAATTTTCAGCTGGCCTTGAAATGCAGGTCTCTTCCTTCAACTTCAGCTTTAAATACATGTTAGCTATAGGGACACAACACAGCATGTGGATGAGGCTTTTACTCAACATCAATGGGCAGAGAGTTTCTTGTGTGAGACCAACTCCACTCACGACACTAATCTCACACACCATCACCATTAGACCCGTTTCGCACGAAAACCCTGCTTTGTAACTCTGTGCGTATTTGCCATAAAATGCACTGTGTGAAAATTGAGCTTTATACGATTCCAGACAAAGCAAAGCTGTAACTGCTGCATTGAAATGCAATGTACTCCACGTTCAGAGATACCTTCATCGCCAAGGCAATTTTCAGCTAGCCTTGAAATGCAAGGCTCTGGCATCAGCTCCAGTACCAAGTACATGAAAGCTATAGGGACACAGCACAGCATGTGGATGTAGCCTTTCTTCAACAAGAAAGGGCACAATGTTTCTTGTGTGTGACCAACTCCACTCAGGTCACTAACCTCACACACCATCACCATTACACCCGTTTTGTACGAAAAAACAGTTTCGTCACAGTGTGTGTAATGGTCATAGAACGCATTGCAGTGAAAACTGGTTTATTGCGTATACACCACAAAGCAAAGCTGTTCCTGCACCATTGAAGTGCAACCAACTCCACGTTCAGAGATACCTTCATCGCCAAGGCAATTTTCAGCTAGCCTGGAAATGCAGGTCTCTTCCATCAACTTCAGCTTTAAATACATGTTAGCTAGACGGACACAGCACAGCATGTGGATGAGGCTGTTACTCAACACGAAAGGCACAATGTTTCTTGTGTGAGACCAACTCCACTCAGGTCACTAACCTCACACACCATCACCATTAGACCCGATTTGCACGAAAACCCTCTTTGGTCACACTGTGCGTATTTGTCATAAAACGCATTGTGTGAAAATTGAGCTTTATGAGAATTCCACACAAAGTAAAGCTGCAACTGCTCCATTGAAATGCAACGAACTCCACGTTCAGAGATACCCTCATCGCCAAGGCAATTTTCAGCTAGCCTTGAAATGCAAGGCTCTGGCATCAACTCCAGCACCAAGTACATGTTAGCTATAGGGACACAGTACAGCATGTGGATGTAGCTTTTACTCAACATCAATGGGCACAATGTTTCTTGTGTGAGACCAACTCCACTCAAGTCACTAACCTCACACACCATCACCATTAGACCCGTTTCGCACGAAAACCTTGTTTGGTAACACTGTGCATATTTGTCATAAAACGAACTGTGTTGAAATTGAGCTTTATGAGAATTCCACACAAAGCAAAGCTGTAACTGCTCCATTGAAGTGCAACCAACTCCACGTTCAGAGAACACTTCATCACCAAGGCAATTTTCAGATAGCTTTGAAATGGAAGGCTCTTACATCAACTTCGGCTTTAAATACATGTTCGCTATACGGACTAAACAGCATGTGGATGAGGCTTTTACTCAACATCAATGGGCAGAGAGTTTCTTGTGTGAGACCAACCCCACTCAGGTCACTAAACTCACACACCATCACCATTAGACCCGTTTCACACGAAAACCCTGTTTCATAACACTGAGCATATTTGCCATAAAACGCACTGTGTTGAAATTGAGCTTTATGAGAATTCCACACAAAGCAAAGCTGCAACTGCTCCATTGAAATGCAAGGAAATCCATGTTCAGAGATACTTCCATCGCCAAGGCAATTTTCAGCTAGCCTGGAAATGCAGGTCTCTTCCTTCAACTTTAGCTTTAAATACATGTTACCTGTACGGACACAACACAGCATGTGGATGAGGCTTTATTCAACACAAAAGGGCACAATGTTTCTTGTGTGTGACCAACTCCACTCAGGTCACTAACCTCACACACCATCACCATTAGACCCGTTTCGCACGAAAAAACAGTTTCGTCACAGTGTGTGTAATGGTCATAGAACGCATTGCAGTGAAAACTGGTTTATTGCGTATACACAACAAAGCAAAGCTGTAACTGCTCCATTAAATTGCAACCAACTCCACGTTCAGAGAACACTTCATCACCAAGGCAATTTTCAGTTAGCTTTCAAAAGGAAGGCTCCTACATCAACTTCAGCTTTAAATAAATGTTCGCTAAACGGACTAAACAGCAAGTGGATGAGGCTTTTACTCAACATCAATGGGCAGAGAGTTTCTTGTGTGAGACCAACTCCACTCAGGTCACTAACCTCACACACCATCACCATTAGACCCGTTTTGCACGAAAACCCTCTTTGGTCACACTGTGAGTATTTGTCATAAAACGCACTGTTTTGAAATTGAGCTTTATGAGAATTCCAAAAAAAGTAAAGCTGCAACTGCTCCATTGAAATGCAACGAACTCCACGTTCAGAGATACCTTCATCGCCAAGGCAATTTTCAGCTAGCCTTGAAATGCAAGGCTCTGGCATCAGCTTCAGCACCAAGTACATGTTAGCTATAGGGACACAGCACAGCATGTGGATGTAACTTTTCTTCAACAGGAAAGGGCACAATGTTTCTTGTGTGAGACCAACTCCACTCAAGTCACTAACCTCACACACTTACACCATTAGACCCGTTTCGCACGAAAACCCTGTTTGGTCACACTGTGCGTATTTGTCATAAAACGCACTGTGTTGAAATTGAGCTTTATGAGAATTCCACACAAAGCAAAGCTGTAACTGCTCCATTGAAATGCAACGAACTCTACGTTCAGAGATACCTTCATCGCTAAGGCAATTTTCAGCTAGCCTTGAAATGCAAGGCTCTGGCATCAGCTCCAGAACAAAGTACATATTACCTAAAGGGACACAGCACAGCATGTGGATGTAGCTTTTCTTCAACACGAAAGGGCACAATGTTTTTTGTGTGAGACCAACTCCACTCAAGTCACTAACCTCACACACTTACATCATAGGACCCATTTCGCACGAAAACCGTCTTTTGTCACACTGTGCGTATTTGTCATAAAATGAACTGTGTTGAAATTGAGCTTTATGAGAATTCCAGACAAAGCAAAGCTGTAACTGCTCCATTGAAATGCAACGAACTCCACGTTCAGAGATACCTTCATCGCCAAGGCAATTTTCAGCTAGCCTGGAAATGCAGGTCTCTTCCATCAACTTCAGCTTTAAATACATGTTAGCTATACGGACACAGCACAGCATGTGGATGAGGCTTTATTCAACACGAAAGGGCACAATGTTTCTTGTGTGAGACCAACTCCACTCAGGTCACTAACCTCACACACCATCACCATTACACCCGTTTCGCACGAAAAAACAGTTTCGTCACATTGTGTGTAATGGTCATAGAACGCATTGCAGTGAAAACTGGTTTATTGCGTATACACCACAAAGCAAAGCTGTTCCTGCACCATTGAAGTGCAACCAACTCCACGTTCAGAGATACCTTCATCGCCAAGGCAATTTTCAGCTAGCCTGGAAATGCAGGTCTCTTCCATCAACTTCAGCTTTAAATACATGTTAGCTAGACGGACACAGCACAGCATGTGGATGAGGCTGTTACTCAACAAAAAAGGCACAATGTTTCTTGTGTGAGACCAACTCCACTCAAGTCACTAACCTCACACACCATTACCATTAGACCCGTTTCGCACGAAAACCCTGTTTCGTAACACTGAGCATATTTGCCATAAAAAGCATTGTGTTGAAATTGAGCTACATGAGAATTCCAGACAAAGAAAAGCTGTAACTGCTCCATTGAAATGCAATGAACTCCACGTTCAGAGATACCTTCATCGCCAAGGCAATTTTCAGCTAGCCTTGAAATGCAAGGCTCTGGCATCAGCTCCAGCACAAAGTACATGTTAGCTATAGGGACACAGCACAGCATGTGGATGTAGCTTTTACTCAACATCAATGGGCAGAGAGTTTCTTGTGTGAGACCAACTCCACTCAGGTCACTAACCTCACACACCATCACCATTAGACCCGTTTCGCACGAAAACCCTGTTTCGCAACACTGAGCATATTTGCCATAAAACGCACTGTGTTGAAATTGAGCTTTATGAGAATTCCAGACAAAGCAAAGCTGTAACTGCTCCATTGAAATGCAACGAACTCCACGTTCAGAGATACTTCCATCGCCAAGGCAATTTTCAGCTAGCCTTGAAATGCAGGTCTCTTCCTTCAACTTCAGCTTTAAATACATGGTAGCTATACGGACACAACACAGCATGTGGATGAGGCCTTTACTCAACATCAATGGGCAGAGAGTTTCTTGTGTGAGACCAACTCCACTCAGGTCACTAACTTCACACACTTACACCATTACACCCGTTTCGCAAGAAAAAACAGTTTTGTCACAGTGTGTGTAATGGTCATAGAACGCATTGCAGTGAAAACTGGTTTATTGCGTATACACCACAAAGCAAAGCTGTAACTGCTCCATTGAAGTGCAACCAACGCCACGTTCAGAGAACACTTCATCACCAAGGCAATTTTCAGATAGCTTTGAAATGGAAGGCTCTTACATCAACTTCGGCTTTAAATACATGTTCGATATACGGACTAAACAGCATGTGGATGAGGCCTTTACTCAACATCAATGGGCAGAGAGTTTCTTGTGTGAGACCAACTCCACTCAGGTCACTAACCTCACACACCATCACCATTAGACCCGTTTCGCACGAAAACCCTGTTTCATAACACTGAGCATATTTGCCATAAAATGCACTGTGTTGAAATTGAGCTTTATGAGAATTCCACACAAAGCAAAGCTGTAACTGCTCCATTGAAATGCAACGAACTCCACGTTCAGAGATACCTTCATCGCCAAGGCAATTTTCAGCTAGCCTTGAAATGCAAGGCTCTGGCATCAGCTCCAGCACCAATTACATGTTAGCTATAGGGACACAGCACGGCATGTGGATGAGGCGTTCACTCAACACGAAAGGGGCACAACGTGTCTTGTGTGAGAACAACTCCACTCAAGTCGCTAACCTCACACACTTACACCATTAGACCCGTTTCGCACGAAAACCCTTTTGGTCACACTGTGCATATTTGTCATAAAACGCACTGTTTTGAAATTGAGCTTTATGAGAATTCCACACAAAGCAAAGCTGTAACTGCTCCATTGAAATGCAACGAACTCCTTGTTCAGAGATACTTCCATCGCCAAGGCAATTTTCAGCTGGCCTTGAAATGCAGGTCTCTTCCTTCAACTTCAGCTTTAAATACATGTTAGCTATAGGGACACAACACAGCATGTGGATGAGGCTTTTACTCAACATCAATGGGCAGAGAGTTTCTTGTGTGAGACCAACTCCACTCACGACACTAATCTCACACACCATCACCATTAGACCCGTTTCGCACGAAAACCCTGCTTTGTAACTCTGTGCGTATTTGCCATAAAATGCACTGTGTGAAAATTGAGCTTTATACGATTCCAGACAAAGCAAAGCTGTAACTGCTCCATTGAAATGCAATGTACTCCACGTTCAGAGATACCTTCATTGCCAAGGCAATTTTCAGCTAGCCTTGAAATGCAAGGCTCTGGCATCAGCTCCAGTACCAAGTACATGAAAGCTATAGGGACACAGCACAGCATGTGGATGTAGCCTTTCTTCAACAAGAAAGGGCACAATGTTTCTTGTGTGTGACCAACTCCACTCAGGTCACTAACCTCACACACCATCACCATTACACCCGTTTTGCACGAAAAAACAGTTTCGTCACAGTGTGTGTAATGGTCATAGAACGCATTGCAGTGAAAACTGGTTTATTGCGTATACACCACAAAGCAAAGCTGTTCCTGCACCATTGAAGTGCAACCAACTCCACGTTCAGAGATACCTTCATCGCCAAGGCAATTTTCAGCTAGCCTGGAAATGCAGGTCTCTTCCATCAACTTCAGCTTTAAATACATGTTAGCTAGACGGACACAGCACAGCATGTGGATGAGGCTGTTACTCAACACGAAAGGCACAATGTTTCTTGTGTGAGACCAACTCCACTCAGGTCACTAACCTCACACACCATCACCATTAGACCCGATTTGCACGAAAACCCTCTTTGGTCACACTGTGCGTATTTGTCATAAAACGCATTGTGTGAAAATTGAGCTTTATGAGAATTCCACACAAAGTAAAGCTGCAACTGCTCCATTGAAATGCAACGAACTCCACGTTCAGAGATACCCTCATCGCCAAGGCAATTTTCAGCTAGCCTTGAAATGCAAGGCTCTGGCATCAACTCCAGCACCAAGTACATGTTAGCTATAGGGACACAGTACAGCATGTGGATGTAGCTTTTACTCAACATCAATGGGCACAATGTTTCTTGTGTGAGACCAACTCCACTCAAGTCACTAACCTCACACACCATCACCATTAGACCCGTTTCGCACGAAAACCTTGTTTGGTAACACTGTGCATATTTGTCATAAAACGAACTGTGTTGAAATTGAGCTTTATGAGAATTCCACACAAAGCAAAGCTGTAACTGCTCCATTGAAGTGCAACCAACTCCACGTTCAGAGAACACTTCATCACCAAGGCAATTTTCAGATAGCTTTGAAATGGAAGGCTCTTACATCAACTTCGGCTTTAAATACATGTTCGCTATACGGACTAAACAGCATGTGGATGAGGCTTTTACTCAACATCAATGGGCAGAGAGTTTCTTGTGTGAGACCAACCCCACTCAGGTCACTAAACTCACACACCATCACCATTAGACCCGTTTCACACGAAAACCCTGTTTCATAACACTGAGCATATTTGCCATAAAATGCACTGTGTTGAAATTGAGCTTTATGAGAATTCCACACAAAGCAAAGCTGCAACTGCTCCATTGAAATGCAAGGAAATCCATGTTCAGAGATACTTCCATCGCCAAGGCAATTTTCAGCTAGCCTGGAAATGCAGGTCTCTTCCTTCAACTTTAGCTTTAAATACATGTTACCTGTACGGACACAACACAGCATGTGGATGAGGCTTTATTCAACACAAAAGGGCACAATGTTTCTTGTGTGTGACCAACTCCACTCAGGTCACTAACCTCACACACCATCACCATTAGACCCGTTTCGCACGAAAAAACAGTTTCGTCACAGTGTGTGTAATGGTCATAGAATGCATTGCAGTGAAAACTGGTTTATTGCGTATACACAACAAAGCAAAGCTGTAACTGCTCCATTAAATTGCAACCAACTCCACGTTCAGAGAACACTTCATCACCAAGGCAATTTTCAGTTAGCTTTCAAAAGGAAGGCTCCTACATCAACTTCAGCTTTAAATAAATGTTCGCTAAACGGACTAAACAGCAAGTGGATGAGGCTTTTACTCAACATCAATGGGCAGAGAGTTTCTTGTGTGAGACCAACTCCACTCAGGTCACTAACCTCACACACCATCACCATTAGACCCGTTTTGCACGAAAACCCTCTTTGGTCACACTGTGAGTATTTGTCATAAAACGCACTGTTTTGAAATTGAGCTTTATGAGAATTCCACAAAAAGTAAAGCTGCAACTGCTCCATTGAAATGCAACGAACTCCACGTTCAGAGATACCTTCATCGCCAAGGCAATTTTCAGCTAGCCTTGAAATGCAAGGCTCTGGCATCAGCTTCAGCACCAAGTACATGTTAGCTATAGGGACACAGCACAGCATGTGGATGTAACTTTTCTTCAACAGGAAAGGGCACAATGTTTCTTGTGTGAGACCAACTCCACTCAAGTCACTAACCTCACACACTTACACCATTAGACCCGTTTCGCACGAAAACCCTGTTTGGTCACACTGTGCGTATTTGTCATAAAACGCACTGTGTTGAAATTGAGCTTTATGAGAATTCCACACAAAGCAAAGCTGTAACTGCTCCATTGAAATGCAACGAACTCTACGTTCAGAGATACCTTCATCGCTAAGGCAATTTTCAGCTAGCCTTGAAATGCAAGGCTCTGGCATCAGCTCCAGAACAAAGTACATATTACCTAAAGGGACACAGCACAGCATGTGGATGTAGCTTTTCTTCAACACGAAAGGGCACAATGTTTTTTGTGTGAGACCAACTCCACTCAAGTCACTAACCTCACACACTTACATCATAGGACCCATTTCGCACGAAAACCGTCTTTTGTCACACTGTGCGTATTTGTCATAAAATGAACTGTGTTGAAATTGAGCTTTATGAGAATTCCACACAAAGCAAAGCTGTAACTGCTCCATTGAAATGCAACGAACTCCACGTTCAGAGATACCTTCATCGCCAAGGCAATTTTCAGCTAGCCTGGAAATGCAGGTCTCTTCCATCAACTTCAGCTTTAAATACATGTTAGCTATACGGACACAGCACAGCATGTGGATGAGGCTTTATTCATCACGAAAGGGCACAATGTTTCTTGTGTGAGACCAACTCCACTCAAGTCGCTAACCTCACACACTTACACCATTAGACCCATTTCGCATGAAAACCCTACTTGGTCACACTGTGCATATTTGTCATAAAACGCACTGTGTTGAAATTGAGCTTTATGAGAATTCCACACAAAGCAAAGCTGTAACTGCTCCTTTGAAATGCAACGAAATCCACGTTCAGAGATACCTTCATCGCCAAGGCAATTTTCAGCTAGCCTTGAAATGCAAGGCAATGGCATCAGCTCAAGCACTAAGTACATGCAAGCTATAGGGACACAGCACAGCATGTGGATGAGGCTTTTCTTCAACATGAAAGGGCACAATGTTTCTTGTGTGAGACCAACTCCACTCAAGTCACTAACCTCACACACCATCACCATTAGACCCTTTTCTCACGAAAACCCTGTTTGGTCACACTGTGCATATTTGTCATAAAACGCACTGTGTTGAAATTGAGCTGTATGAGAATTAGAGACAAAGCAAAGCTGTAACTGCTCCATTGAAATGCAACGAACTCCACGTTCAGAGATACCTTCATCGCCAAGGCAATTTTCAGCTAGCCTTGAATTGCAGGTCTCTTCCATCAACTTCAGCTTTAAATACATGTTAGCTGTATGGACACAACACAGCATGTGGATGAGGCTTTATTCAACACAAAAGGGCACAATGTTTCTTGTGTGTGACCAACTCCACTCAGGTCACTAACCTCACACACCATCACCTTTAGACCCGTTTCGCACGAAAAAACAGTTTCATCACAGTGTGTGTAATGGTCATAGAACGCATTGCAGTGAAAACTGTTTTATTGCGTATACACCACAAAGCAAAGCTGTAACTGCTCCATTGAAGTGCAACGAACTCCACGTTCAGAGATACTTCGATCGCCAATGCAATTTTCAGCTAGCCTTGAAATGCAAGGCTCTGGCATCAGCTCCAGCACCAAGTACATGTTAGCTATAGGGACACAACACAGCATGTGGATGTAGCTTTTACTCAAACGAAAGGGCACAATGTTTCTTGTGTGAGACCAACTCCACTCAGGACACTAATCTCACACACCATCACCATTAGACCCGTTTCACACGAAAACCCTGCTTTGTAACTCTGTGCGTATTTGCCATGAAACGCACTGTGTTGAAATTGAGCTTTATAAGATTCCAGACAAAGCAAAGTAGTAACTGCTCCATTGAAATGCAACGAACTCCACGTTCAGAGATACCTCCATTGCCAAGGCAATTTTCAGCTAGCCTTGAAATTCAAGGCAATGTCATCAGCTCCAGGACTAAGTACATATTATCTATGGGGCACAGCACAGCATGTGGATGTAGCTTTTCTTCAACACGAAAGGGCACAATGTTTCTTGTGTGAGACCAACTCCACTCACGTCACTAACCTCACACACTTACACCATTAGACCCTTTTCTCACGAAAACCCTCATTGGTCACACTGTGCATATTTGTCATAAAACGCACTGTGTTGAAATTGAGCTTTATGAGATTCCAGATAAAGCAAAGCTGTAACTGCTCCATTGAAGTGCAACCAACTCCACGTTAAGAGAACACTTCATCACCAAGGCAATTTTCAGTTAGCTTTCAAATGGAAGGCTCTTACATCAACTTCAGCTTTAAATACATGTTCGCTATACGGACTAAACAGCATTTCGATGAGGCTTTTACTCAACATCAATGGGCAGAGAGTTTCTTGTGTGAGACCAACTCCACTCAGGTCACTAACCTCACACACCATCACCATTAGACCCGTTTCGCACGAAAACCCTGTTTCCCAACACTGAGCATATTTGCCATAAAACACACTGTGTTGAAATTGAGCTTTATGAGAATTCCAGACAAAGCAAAGCTGTAACTGCTCCATTGAAATGCAACGAACTCCACGTTCAGAGATACTTCCATCGCCAAGGCAATTTTCAGCTAGCCTTGAAATGCAAGGCTCTGGCATCAGCTCCAGCAGCAAGTACATGGTAGCTATACGGACACAGCACAGCATGTGGATGAGGCTTTGACTGAACACGAAAGGGCAGAGAGTTTCTTGTGTGAGACCAACTGCACTCAAGTCACTAACCTCACACACTTACACCATTACACCCGTTTCGCACGAAAACCCTTTTCGTCACACTGTGCATATATGTCATAAAACGCACTGTGTTGAAATTGAGCTTTATGAGAATTCCACACAAAGCAAAGCTGTAACTGCTCCATTGAAATGCAACGAACTCCACGTTCAGAGATACCTTCATCGCCAAGGCAATTTTCAGCTAGCCTTGAAATGCAAGGCAATGGCATCAGCTCCAGCACTAAGTACATATTACCTATACGGACACAGCACAGGATGTGGATGAGGCTTTACTCAACACGAAAGGGCAGAATGTTTCTTGTGTGAGACCAACTCCACTCAGGTCACTAATCTCACACACCTACACCATTAGACCCATTTCGCACGAAAACCCTGTTTGGTCACACTGTGCATATTTGTCATAAAACGCACTGTGTTGAAATTGAGCTTTATGAGATTCCAGATAAAGCAAAGCTGTAACTGCTCCATTGAAATGCAACGAACTCCACGTTCAGAAATATCTTCATCGCCAAGGCAATTTTCAGTCAGCCTGGAAATGCAGGTCTCTTCCATCAACTTCAGCTTTTAATACATGGTAGCTATACGGACACAACACAGCATGTGGATGAGGCTTTATTCAACACGAAAGGGCACAATGTTTCTTGTGTGTGACCAACTCCACTCAGGTCACTAACCTCACACACCATCACCATTACACCCATTTCGCACGAAAAAACAGTTTCGTCACAGTGTGTGTAATGGTCATAGAATGCATTGCAGTGAAAACTGGTTTATTGCGTATACACCACAAAGCAAAGCTGTAACTGCTCCATTGAAGTGCAACCAACTCCACGTTCAGAGAACATTTCATCACGAAGACAATTTTCAGTTAGCTTCAAATGGAAGGCTCTTACATCAACTTCAGCTTTAAATACATGTTCGCTATACGGACTAAACAGCATTTGAATGCGGCTTTTACTCAACATCAATGGGCTGAGAGTTTCTTGTGTGAGACCAACTCCACTCAGGTCACTAACCTCACACACCATCACCATTAGACCCGTTTCGCACGAAAACTCTGTTTCGTAACACTGAGCATATTTGCCATAAAACGCACTGTGTTGAAATTGAGCTTTATGAGAATTCCAGACAAAGCAAAGCTGTAACTGCTCCATTGAAATGCAACGAACTCCATGTTTAGAGATACTTCCATCGCCAAGGCAATTTTCAGCGAGCCTTGAAATGCAAGGTTCTGGCATCAGCTCCAGCAGCAAGTACATGTTAGCTATAGGGACGCAACATAGCATGTGGATGAGGCTTTGACTGAACACGAAAGGGCACAATGTTTCTTGTGTGAGACCAACTGCACTCAAGTCACTAACCTCACACACTTACACCATTAGACCTGTTTCGCACGAAAACCCTTTTCGTCTCACTGTGCATATTTGTCATA